>NW_026734647.1:0-273602 GCF_949786415.1 Peromyscus eremicus | reverse complement strand
TCGCAGTCCTAAATGGAGTTGAATCACATGCAGTTTTTGGTCCTTAGAGCAAGAGTTGTTTTCTGTAACAAGAGTCACTATTGTGCTCCCATTGTCATACTCAGGGCAAATAGCACTGGCGTCTGTTTTCAGCAAGTACAGTGTATTGAACTGAAGAGGATCTACTGTTCTTGTCAGTTTGCTAAGCAGAATTAAATTAGGTATTGCCCTGTGTGTAGGAAGCACAGTTCTTTTGTTCTGAGCAAGCTCACTGTTCTGGCACTATGGGAAACACAGTAGAGTAGAAGAGTGCTCCTTTCTCAAAAGCTGTGTGTGTTTCTTGTAAGGTGAGCTAGCGTTTGTTTCCCAGTCCTAAACGGAGTTGAATCACATGCAGTTTTTGGTTCTACGAGCAAGAGTTGTTTTCTGGTAAGGAAAGACACTATTGCGCTCCCATTGCCATACACCGTGCAAATAGCTCTCGCGTCTGTTCGCAGCAAGAACAGTGTATTGGACTGAAGAGGATCTACTGTTCTTGTCAGTTTGCCAAGCAGAATTAAACTAGGTATGGCCCTGTGTGTAGGAAGCACAGTTCTTTTGTTCTGAGCAAGCTCACTGTTCTGGCACTATGGGAAACACAGTAGAGTAGAAGAGTGCTCCTTTCTCAAAAGCTGACTGTGTTTCTTGTAAGGCGTGCTAGCGTTTGTTTCCCAGTCCTAAATGGAGTTGAATCACATGCAGTATTTGGTCCTACGAGCAAGAGTTGTTTTCTGGTAAGGAAAGTCACTATTGCGCTCCCATTGCCATACACAGTGCCAATAGCTCTCGCGTCTGGTCGCAGCAAGTACAGTGTATTGGACTGAAGAGGAGCTACTGTTCTTGTCACTTTCCTAAGCAGAGTTGAACTAGATATGGCGCCTGTGTGTAGGAAGCACAGTTCTTTTGTTCTGAGCAAGCTCACTGTTCTGGCACTATGGGAAACACAGTAGAGTAGAAGAGTGCTCTTTTCTCAAAAGCAGAGTGTGTTTCCTGTAAGGCGAGCTAGCGTTTGTTTCCCAGTCATAAATGGAGTTGAATCACATGCAGTTTTTGGTCATATGAGCAAGAGTTGTTTTCTGGTAAGGAAAGTCACTATTGCGCTCCCATTGCCATACACAGTACAAATAGCTCTCCTTCTGTTCCCAGCAAGTACAGTGTATTGGATTGAAGAGGAGCTACTGTTCTTGTCAGTTTCCTAAGCAGAGTTGAACTAGATATGGCCCGTGTGTGTCGGAAGCACAGTTCTTTTGTTCTGAGCAAGCTCACTGTTCTGACCCTATAGGAAACACAGTAGAGTAGAAGAGTGCTCTTTTCTCAAAAGCAGAGTGTGTTTCTTGTAAGGCGAGCTAGCGTTTCTTTCCCAGTCCTAAATAGAGTTGAATCACATGCAGTTTTTGGTCCTACGAGAAGAATATCTTTCTGTAAGAAGAGTCACTATTGTGCTCCCATTGTCATACTCTGGGCAAATAGCACTGGCGTCTGTTTCCAGCAAGTACAGTGTATTGGACTGAAGAGGATCTACTGTTCTTGTCAGTTTCCTAAGCAGAATTGAACTAGGTATGGCCCTGTGTGTCGGAGGCACAGTTCTTTTGTTCTGAGGAAGCTCACTGTTCTCTCACTATGGGAAACACAGTAGAGTAGAAGAGTGCTCTTTTCTCAAAAGCTGACAGTGTTTCTTGTAAGGCGAGCTAGCGTTTGTTTCTCAGTCCTAAATGGAGTTGAATCACATGCAGTTTTTGGTCCTACGAGCAAGAGTTGTTTTCTGGTAAGGAAAGTCACTATTGTGCTCCCATTGCCATACACAGTACAAATAGCTCTCGCGTCTGTTCCCATGAAGTACAGTGTATTGGACTGAAGAGGAGCTACTGTTGTTGGAAGTTTCCTAAGCACAGTTGAACTAGATATGGTCCGTGTGTGTAGGAAGCACAGTTCTTTTGTTCTGAGCAAGCTCACTGTTCTGGTCCTATAGGAAACGCATTAGAGTAGAAGAGTGCTCTTTTATCAAAAGCAGAGTGTGTTTCTTGTAAGGCGAGATAGCATTTGTTTCCCAGTACTAAATGGAGTTGTATCACATGCAGTTTTTGGTCGTACGAGCAAGAGTTGTTTTCTGGTAAGGAAACTCACTATTGCGCTCCCATTGCCATACAAAGTGCAAATAGCAGTGCCGACTGTTCCCAGCAACTACAGTATATTGGACTGAAGAGGAGCTCCTGTTCTTGTCAGTTTCCTAAGCAGAGTTGAACTAGATATGGCCGGTGTGTGTAGGAAGCACAGTTCTTTTGTTCTGAGCAAGCTCACTGTTCTGGCACTATGGGAAACACAGTAGAGTAGAAGAGTGCTCTTTTCTCCAAAGCAGAGTGTGTTTCTTGTAAGGCGAGCTAGCGTTTGTTTCCCAGTCCTAAATGGAGTTGAATCACATGCAGTTTTTGGACATACGAGCAAGAGTTGTTTTCTGGTAAGGAAAGTCACTATTGTGCTCCCATTGCCATACATAGTGCAAATAGCTCTTGCGTCTGTTCCCAGCAAGTACAGTGTATTGAACTGAAGAGGAGCTACTGTTCTTGTCAGTTTCCTAAGCAGAGTTGAATTGGTATGGCCCGTGTGTGTAGGAAGCACAGTTCTTTTGTTCTGAGCAAGCTCACTGTTCTGGCTCTATGGTTAACACAGTAGAGTAGAAGAGTGCTCTTTTGTAAAAAGCAGAGTGTGTTTCTTGTAAGGTGAGCTAGGGTTTGTTTCACAGTCCTAAATGGAGTTGAATCGCATGCAGTTTTTGGTCCTATGAGCAAGAATTGTTTTCTGGTAAGGAAAGTCAGTATTGCGCTCCCATTGCCATACACAGTGCAAATAGCTCTCGCGTCTGTTCCCAGCAAGTACAGTGTATTGGACTGAAGAGGAGCTACCGTTCTTGTCAGTTTTCTAAGCAGAGTTGAACTAGATATGGCCCTGTGTGTAGGAAGCACAGTTCTTTTGTTCTGAGCAAGCTCACTGTTCTGGCACTATGGGAAACACAGTAGAGTAGAAGAGTGCTCTTTTCTCCAAAGCAGAGTGTGTTTCTTGTAAGGCGAGCTAGCGTTTGTTTCCCAGTCCTAAATGGAGTTGAATCCCATGCAGTTTTTGGTCCTACGAGCAAGAGTTGTTTTCTGGTAAGGAAAGTCACTATTGCGCTCCCATTGCCATACACAGTGCAAATAGCTCTCGCGTCTGTTCCCAGCAAGTACAGTGTATTGGAATGAAGAGGAGCTAAGGTTCTTGTCAGTTTCCTAAGCAGAGTTGAACTAGATATGGCCCGTGTGTGTAGGAAGGACAGTTCTTTTGTTCTGAGCAAGCTTACTATTCGGACTCCATAGGAAACACAGTAGAGTAGAGGAGTGCTCTTTTCTCAAAAGCAGAGTGTGTTTCTTGTAAGGCAAGCTTGCGTTTCTTTCCCAGTCCTAAATGTAGTTGAATCACATGCAGGTTTTGGTCATATGAGCAAGAATTGATTTCTGGTAAGAAGAGTCACTATTGCGCTCCCATTGTCATACAAAGGGCAAATAGCACTGGCGTCTGTTCCCAGCATGTACAGTGTATTGAACTGAAGAGGATCTACTGTTCTTGTCAGTTTCCTAAGCAGAATTGAACTAAATATGGCCCGTGTGTGCAGGAAGCATAGTTCTTTTTTTTTCTGAGCAAGATCACTGTTCTGACCCTATAGGAAACACAGTAGAGTAGAAGAGTGCTCTTTTCTCAAAAGCAGAGTGTGTTTCTTGTATGTCGAGCTAGCGTTTGTTTCCCAGTCCTAAATGGAGTTGAATCACATACAGTTTTTGGTCCTATGAGCAAGAGTTGCTTTCTGTAAGAAGAGTCACTATTGTGCTCCCATTGTCATACTCATTGCAAATAGCACTGGCATCTGTTTCCAGAAATTACAGTGTATTGGACTGAAGAGGATCTACTCTTCTAGTCAGTTTCCTAAGCAGAATTGAACTAGGTATGGCCCTGTGTGTAGGAAGCACAGTCCTTTTGTTCTGAGGAAGCTCACTGTTCTGGCACTATGGGAAACACAGTAGAGTAGAAGAGTGCTCTTTTCTCAAAAGCTGACTGTGTTTCTCGTAAGGCGATCTAGCGTTTGTTTCTCATTCCTAAATGGAGTTGAATCACATGCAGTTTTTGTTCCTACGAGCAACTGTTGTTTTCTGGTAAGGAAAGTCACTATTGCGCTCCCATTGCCATACACAGTACAAATAGCTCTCGCGTCTGTTCCCATGAAGTACAGTGTATTGGACTGAAGAGGAGCTACTGTTGTTGTCAGTTTCCTTAGCAGAGTTGAACTAGATATGGCCCGTGTGTGTAGGAAGCACAGTTCTTTTGTTCTGAGCAAGCTCACTGTTCTGGCCCTATAGGAAACACAGTAGAGTAGAAGAGTGCTCTTTTCTCAAAAGCAGAGTGTGTTTCTTGGAAGGCGAGGTAGCGTTTGTTTCCCACTACTAAATGGAGTTGAATCACATGCAGTTTTTGGTCCTACGAGCAATAGTTGTTTTCTGGTAAAAAGAGTCACTATTGCGCTCCCATTGTCATACAAAGGGCAAATAGCACTGGTGTCTGTTCCAGGATGTACAGTGTATTGGACTGAAGAGGATCTACTAATCTCGTCAGTTTCCTAAGCAGAATTGAACTAAATATGGCCCGTGTGTGTAGGAAGCACAGTTCTTTTGTTCTGAGCAAGCTGACTATTCTGGCCTTATAGGAAACACAGTAGAGTAGAAGAGTGCTCTTTTCTCAAAAGCAGAGTGTGTTTCTTGTAAAGCGAGCTAGTGTTTGTTTCCCAGGCCTAAATGGAGTTGAATCACATGCAGTTTTTGGTCCTACGAGCAAGAGTTGTTTTCTGGTAAGTAGAGTCACTATTGTACTCCCATTGTCATACTCAGGACAAATAGCACTGGCGTCTGTTTCCAGCAAGTACAGTGTATTGGATTGAAGAGGATCTACTGTTCTTGTCAGTTTCCTAAGCAGAATTGAACTAGATATGGCACTGTGTGTAGGAAGCACAGTTCTTTTGTTCTGAGAAAGCTCACTGTTCTGGCTCTATGGGAAACACAGTAGAGTAGAAGAGTGCTCTTTTGTAAAAGCAGAGTGTGTTTCTTGTAAGGTGAGCTAGGGTTTGTTTCACAGTCCTAAATGGAGTTGAATCGCATGCAGTTTTTGGTCCTATGAGCAAGAATTGTTTTCTGGTAAGGAAAGTCAGTATTGCGCTCCCATTGCCATACACAGTGCAAATAGCTCTCGCGTCTGTTCCCAGCAAGTACAGTGTATTGGACTGAAGAGGAGCTACCGTTCTTGTCAGTTTTCTAAGCAGAGTTGAACTAGATATGGCCCTGTGTGTAGGAAGCACAGTTCTTTTGTTCTGAGCAAGCTCACTGTTCTGGCACTATGGGAAACACAGTAGAGTAGAAGAGTGCTCTTTTCTCAAAAGCAGAGTGTGTTTCTTGTAAGGCGAGCTAGTGTTTGTTTCCAGTCCTAAATGGAGTTGAATCCCATGCAGTTTTTGGTCCTACGAGCAAGAGTTGTTTTCTGGTAAGGAAAGTCACTATTGCGCTCCCATTGCCATACACAGTGCAAATAGCTCTCGCGTCTGTTCCCAGCAAGTACAGTGTATTGGAATGAAGAGGAGCTACTGTTCTTGTCAGTTTCCTAAGCAGAGTTGAACTAGATATGGCCCGTGTGTGTAGGAAGGACAGTTCTTTTGTTCTGAGCAAGCTTACTATTCGGACTCCATAGGAAACACAGTAGAGTAGAGGAGTGCTCTTTTCTCAAAAGCAGAGTGTGTTTCTTGTAAGGCGAGCTTGCGTTTCTTTCCCAGTCCTAAATGTAGTTGAATCACATGCAGGTTTTGGTCATATGAGCAAGAATTGATTTCTGGTAAGAAGAGTCACTATTGCGCTCCCATTGTCATACAAAGGGCAAATAGCACTGGCGTCTGTTCCCAGCATGTACAGTGTATTGAACTGAAGAGGATCTACTGTTCTTGTCAGTTTCCTAAGCAGAATTGAACTAAATATGGCCCGTGTGTGCAGGAAGCATAGTTCTTTTTTTTTCTGAGCAAGATCACTGTTCTGACCCTATAGGAAACACAGTAGAGTAGAAGAGTGCTCTTTTCTCAAAAGCAGAGTGTGTTTCTTGTATGTCGAGCTAGCGTTTGTTTCCCAGTCCTAAATGGAGTTGAATCACATACAGTTTTTGGTCCTATGAGCAAGAGTTGCTTTCTGTAAGAAGAGTCACTATTGTGCTCCCATTGTCATACTCATTGCAAATAGCACTGGCATCTGTTTCCAGAAATTACAGTGTATTGGACTGAAGAGGATCTACTCTTCTAGTCAGTTTCCTAAGCAGAATTGAACTAGGTATGGCCCTGTGTGTAGGAAGCACAGTCCTTTTGTTCTGAGGAAGCTCACTGTTCTGGCACTATGGGAAACACAGTAGAGTAGAAGAGTGCTCTTTTCTCAAAAGCTGACTGTGTTTCTCGTAAGGCGAGCTAGCGTTTGTTTCTCAGTCCTAAATGGAGTTGAATCACATGCAGTTTTTGTTCCTACGAGCAACTGTTGTTTTCTGGTAAGGAAAGTCACTATTGCGCTCCCATTGCCATACACAGTACAAATAGCTCTCGCGTCTGTTCCCATGAAGTACAGTGTATTGGACTGAAGAGGAGCGACTGTTGTTGTCAGTTTCCTTAGCAGAGTTGAACTAGATATGGCCCGTGTGTGTAGGAAGCACAGTTCTTTTGTTCTGAGCAAGGTCACTGTTCTGGCCCTATAGGAAACACAGTAGAGTAGAAGAGTGCTCTTTTCTCAAAAGCAGAGTGTGTTTCTTGGAAGGTGAGGTAGCGTTTGTTTCCCACTACTAAATGGAGTTGAATCACATGCAGTTTTTGGTCCTACGAGCAAGAGTTGTTTTCTGGTAAAAAAAGTCACTATTGCGCTCCCATTGTCATACAAAGGGCAAATAGCACTGGTGTCTGTTCCCAGCATGTACAGTGTATTGGACTGAAGAGGATCTACTAATCTCGTCAGTTTCCTAAGCAGAATTGAACTAAATATGGCCCGTGTGTGTAGGAAGCACAGTTCTTTTGTTCTGAGCAAGCTGACTATTCTGGCCTTATAGGAAACACAGTAGAGTAGAAGACTGCTCTTTTCTCAAAAGCAGAGTGTGTTTCTTGTAAAGCTAGCTAGTGTTTGTTTCCCAGGCCTAAATGGAGTTGAATCACATGCAGTTTTTGGTCCTACGAGCAAGAGTTGTTTTCTGGTAAGTAGAGTCACTATTGTACTCCCATTGTCATACTCAGGACAAATAGCACTGGCGTCTGTTTCCAGCAAGTACAGTGTATTGGATTGAAGAGGATCTACTGTTCTTGTCAGTTTCCTAAGCAGAATTGAACTAGATATGGCCCTGTGTGTAGGAAGCACAGTTCTTTTGTTCTGAGCAAGCTCACTGTTCTGGCTCTATGGGAAACACAGTAGAGTAGAAGAGTGCTCTTTTCTCAAAAGCAGAGTGTGTTTCTTGTAAGGCGAGCTAGCGTTTGTTTCCCAGTCCTAAATGGAGTTGAATCACATGCAGTTTTTGGTCCTACGAGCAAGAGTTGTTCTCTGGTAAGGAAAGTCACTATTGGGCTCCCATTGCCATACACAGAGCAAATAGCACTGACGTCTGTTCCCAGCAACTACAGTGTATTGGACTGAAGAGGAGCTACTGTTCTTGTCAGTTTCCTAAGCAGAGTTGAACTAGATATGGCCCTGTGTGTAGGAAGCACAGTTCTTTTGTTCTGAGCAAGCTTACTGTTCGGACCCCATAGGACACACAATACAGTAGAAAAGTGCTCTTTTCTCAAAAGCAGAGTGTGTTTCTTGTAAGGCGAGCTAGCGTTTGTTTCCCAGTCCTAAATGGAGTTGAATCACATGCAGTTTTTGGTCCAACGAGCAAGAGTTGTTTTCTGGTAAGTAGAGTCACTATTGTGCTCCCATTGTCATACTCAGGGCAAATAGCACTGGCTTCTGTTTCCAGCAAGTACAGTGTATTGGATTGAAGATGATCTACTGTTCTTGTCAGTTTCCTAAGCAGAATTGAACTAGATATGGCCCTGTGTGTAGGAAGCACAGTTCTTTTGTTCTGAGCAAGCTCACTGTTCTGGCTCTATGGGAAAAACAGTAGAGTAGAAGAGTGCTCTTTTCTCAAAAGCAGGGTGAGTTTCTTGTAAGGCGAGCTAGTGTTTGTTTCCAAGTCCTAAATGGAGTTGAATCACATGCAGTTTTTGGTCCTACAAGCAAGAGTTGTTTTCTGGTAAGGAAAGTCACTATTGCGCTCCCATTGCCATACACAGAGCAAATAGCACTGGCGTCTGTTCCACCAACTACAGTGTATTGGACTGTAGAGGAGCTACTGTTCTTGTCAGTTTCCTAAGCAGAGTTGAACTAGATATGGCCCTGTGTGTAGGAAGCACAGTTCTTTTGTCCTGAGCAAGCTCACTGTTCTGGCACTATGGAAAACACAGTAGAGTAGAAGAGTGCTCTTTTCTCAAAAGCAGAGTGTGTTTCTTGTAAGGCGAGTTAGCGTTTGTTTCCCAGTCCTAAATGGAGTTGAATCACATGCAGTTTTTGGTCCTACGAGCAAGAATTGTTTTCTGGTAAGTAAAGTCACTATTGTGCTCCCATTGCCATACACAGTGCAAATAGCTCTCGCGTATGTTCCCAGAAAGTACAGTGTACTGGACTGAAGAGGAGCTACTGTTCTTGTCAGTTTCCTAAGCAGAGTTGAACTAGATATGGCCCTGTGTGTAGGAAGCACAGTTCTTTTGTTCTGAGCAAGCTCACTGTTCTGGCTCTATGGAAACACAGTAGAGTAGAAGAGTGCTCTTTTCTCAAAAGCATAGTGTTTTCCTTGTAAGGCGAGCTAGCGTTTGTTTCCCAGTCATAAATGGAGTTGAATTCCATGCAGTTTTTGTTCCTAGGAGCAAGAGTTGTTTTCTGGTAAGTAGAGTCACTATTGCGCTCCCATTGTCATACAAAGGGCAAATAGCACTGGTGTCTGTTCCCAGCATGTACAGTGTATTGGACTGAAGAGGATCTACTGTTCTTGTCAGTTTCCTAAGCAGAATTGAACTAGATATGGCCCGTGTGTGTAGGAAGCACAGTTCTTTTGTTCTGAGCAATCTCACTGTTCTGGCACTATAGTAAACACAGTAGAGTAGAAGAGTGCTCTTTTCTCAAAAGCAGAGTGTGTTTCTTGTAAGGCGAGCTAGCGTTAGTTTCCCAGTCCTAAATGGAGTTGAATCACATGCAGTTTTTGGTCCTATGAGCAAGAGTTGTTTTCTGGTAAAGAAAGTCACTATTGCGCTCCCATTGCCATGTACAGTGCAAATAGCACTGGCGTCTCTTTTCAGCAACTACAGTGTATTTGACTGAAGAGGAGTACTTTTCTTGTCAGTTTCCTAAGCAGAGTTAAACTAGATATGGCCCGTGTGTGTAGGAAGCACAGTTCTTTTGTTCTGAGCAAGCCCACTGTTCTGGCACTATGGGAAACACAGTAGAGTAGAAGAGTGCTCTTTTCTCAAAAGCAGAGTGTGTTTCTTCTAAGGCGAGCTAGCGTTTGTTTCCCAGTACTAAATGGAGTTGAATCACATGGAGTTTTTGATACTACGAGCAAGAGTTGTTTTCTGGTAAAAAGAGTCACTATTGCGCTCCCATTGTCATACAAAGGGCAAATAGCACTGGTGTCTGTTCCCAGCATGTACAGTGTACTGGACTGAAGAGGATCTACTATTCTTGTCAGTTTCCTAAGCAAAATTGAACTAAATATGGCCCGTGTGTGTAGGAAGCACAGATCTTTTGTTCTGAGCAAGCTGACTGTTCTGGCCTTACAGGAAACGCAGTAGAGTAGAAGAGTGCTCTTTTCTCAAAAGCAGAGTGTGTTTCTTGTAAGGCGAGCAAGCGTTTGTTTCCCAGTCCTAAATGGAGTTGAATCACATGCAGTTTTTGGTCCTACGAGCAAGAGTTGTTTTCTGGTAAGTAGAGTCTCTGTTGTACTCCCATTGTCATACTCAGGACAAATAGCACTGGCGTCTGTTTCCAGCAAGTACAGTGTATTGGACTGAAGAGGAGCTACTGTTCTTGTCAGTTTCCTTAGCAGATTTGAACTAGATATGGCCCTGTGTGTAGGAAGCACAGTTCTTTTGTTCTGAGCAAGCTATCTGTTCGGACCCCATAGGATACACAATAGAGTAGAAGTGCTCTTTTCTCAAAAGCAGAGTGTGTTTCTTGTAAGGCGAGCTAGCGTTTGTTTCCCAGTCCTAAATGGAGTTGAATCCCATGCAGTTTTTGTCCTACGAGCAAGAGTTGTTTTCTGGTAAAAAGAGTCACTATTGCGCTCCCATTGTCATACAAAGGGCAAATAGCACTGGTGTCTGTTCCCAGCATGTACAGTGTATTGGACTGAAGAGGATCTACTGTTCTTGTCAGTTTCCTAAGCAGAATTGAACTAAATATGGCCCGTGTGTGTAGGAAGCACAGTTCTTTTGTTCTGAGCAAGCTGACTATTCTGGCCTTATAGGAAACACAGTAGAGTAGAAGAGTGCTCTTTTCTCAAAAGCAGAGTGTGTTTCTTGTAAGGCGAGCTAGCGTTTGTTTCCCAGGCCTAAATGGAGTTGAATCACATGCAGTTTTTGGTCCTACGAGCAAGAGCTGTTTTCTGGTAAGTAGAGTCACTATTTTGCTCCCATTGTCATACTCAGGGCAAATAGCACTGGCATCTGTTTCCAGCAAGTACAGTGCATTGGACTGAAGAGGATCTACTGTTCTTGTGAGTTTCCTAAGCAGAATTGAACTAGATATGGCCCTGTGTGTAGGAAGCACAGTTCTTTTTTCTGAGCAAGCTCACTGTTCTGGCTCTATGGAAAACACAATAGAGTAGAAGAGCGCTCTCTTCTCAAAAGCAGAGTGTGTTTATTGTAAGGCGAGCTAGTGTTTGTTTCCCAGTCCTAAATGGAGTTGAATGACATGCAGTTTTTGGTCCTATGAGTAAGAGTTTTTTTCTGGTAAGGAAAGTCACTATTGTGCTCCCATTGCCATACACAGAGCAAATAGCACTGGCATCTGTTCCTAGCAACTACAGTGTATTGGTCTGAAGAGGAGCTACTGTTCTTGTCAGTTTCTTAAGCAGAGTTGAACTAGATATGGCCCGTGTGTGTAGGAAGCACAGTTCCTTTGTTCTGTGCAAGCTCACTGTTCTGGCACTATGGAAAACACAGTAGAGTAGAAGAGTGCTCTTTTCTCAAAAGCAGAGAGTGTTTCTTGTAAGGCGAGCTAGCGTTTGTTTCCCAGTCCTAAATGGAGGTGAATCACATGCAGCTTTTGGTCCTACGACCAAGAGTTGCTTTCTGGTAAAGAAAGTCACTATTGAGCTCCCATTGCCATACACAGTGCAAATAGCTCTCGCGTCTGTACCCAGCAAGTACAGTGTATTGGACTGAAGAGGAGCTACTGTTCTTGTCAGTTTCCTAAGCAGAGTTGAACTAGATATGTCCCGTGTGTGTAGGAAGCACAGTTTTTTTGTTCTGAGCAAGCTCACTGTACTGGCACTATGGGAAACACAGTGGAGTAGAAGAGGGCTCTTTTCTCAAAAGCAGAGTGTGTTTCTTGTAAGGCGAGCTAGCGTTTGTTTCCCAGTCCTAAATGGAGTTGAATCACATGCAGTTTTTGGTCCTACGACCAAGAGTTGTTTTCTGGTAAGGAAAGTCACTATTGTGCTCCCATTGCCATACACAGTGCAAATAGCTCTCGCGTCTGTACCCAGCAAGTACAGTGTATTGGACTGAAGAGGAGCTACTGTTCTTGTCACTTTCCTAAGCAGAGTTGAACTAGATATGGGCCGTGTGTGTAGGAAGCACAGTTCTTTTGTTCTGAGCAAGCTCACTGTTCTGGCCCTATATAAAACACAGTAGAGTAGAAGACTGCTCTATTCTCAAAAGCAGAGTGTGTTTCTTGTAAGGCGCGCTAGCGTTTGTTTCCCAGTCCTAAATGGAGTTGAATCACATGCAGTTTTTGGGCCTAGGAGCATGAATTGTTTTCTGGTAAGGAAAGTCACTATTGTGCTCCCATTTACTTACACAGTGCAAATAGCTCTCGCGTCTGTTCCCAGCAAGTACAGTGTATTGGACTGAAGGGGAGTTACTGTTCTTGTCAGTTTCCTAAGCAGAATTGAACTAGATATGGCCCTGTGTGTAGGAAGCACAGTTCTTTAATTCTGAGTAAGCTCACTGTTCTGGCACTATGGGAAACACAGTAGAGTAGAAGAGTGCTCTCTTCTCAAAAGCAGAGTGTGTTTCTTGTAAGGCGAGCTAGCGTTTGTTTCCCAGTCCTAAATGGAGTTGAATCACATGCAGTTTTTGGTCATATGAGCAAGAGTTGTTTTCTGGTAATGAAAGTCACTATTGTGCTCCCATTGCCATACACAGTGCAAATAGCTCTCGCGTCTGTTCCCAGCAAGTACAGTGTATTGGACTGAAGAGGAGCTACTGTTCTTGTCAGTTTCCTAAGCAGAGTTGAACTAGATATGGCCCGTGTGTGTAGGAAGCACAGTTCTTTTGTTCTGAGCAAGCTCACTGTTCAGACACCATAGGAAACACAGTAGAGTAGAAGAGTGCTCTTTTCTCAAAAGCAGAAAGTGTTTCTTGTAAGGCGAGCTAGCGTTTGTTTCCCACTATTAAATGGAGTTGAATCACATGCAGTTTCTGGTCCTACGAGCAAGAGATATTTTCTGGTAAGAAGAGTCACTATTGCGCTCCCATTGTCATACAAAGGGCAAAAAGCACTGGCGTCTGTTCCCAGCATGTACAGTGTATTGGACTGAAGAGAATCTACTGTTCTTGTCCGTTTCCTAAGCAGAATTGAACTAATTATGGCCCGTTTGTGTAGGAAGCTCAGTTCATTTGTTCTGAGCAAGCTGACTGTTCTGGCCCTACAGGAAACACAGTAGAGTAGAAGAGTGCTCTTTTCTCAAAAGCAGAGTGTGTTTCTTGTAAGGCGAGCTAGCGTTTGTTTCCCAGTCCTAAATGGAGTTGAATCACATGCAGTTTTTGTTCCTACGAGCAAGAGTTGTTTTCTGGTAAGGAAAGTCACTATTGCGCTCCCATTGCCATACACAGTACAAATAGCTCTCGCGTCTGTTCCCAGCAAGTAGAGTGTATTGGACTGAAGAGGAGCTACTGTTCTTGTCAGTTTCCTAAGCAGAGTTGAACTAGACATGGCCCGTGTGTGTAGGAAGTACGGTTCTTTTGTTCTGAGCAAGCTCACTGTTCAGACACCATAGGAAAAACAGTAGAGTATAAGAGGGCTCTTTACTCAAAAGCAGAGTGTGTTCCTTGTAAGGCGAGCTAGCGTTTGTTTCCCAGTCATAAATGGAGTTGAATCACATGCAGTTTTTGGTCCCACGAGCAAGAATTGTTTTCTGGTAAGGAAAGTCACTATTGCGCTCCCATTGCCATACACAGTGCAAATAGCTCTCGCGTCTGTTCCCAGCAAGTACAGTGTATTGGACTGAAGAGGAGCTACTGTTCTTGTCAGTTTTCTAAGCAGAATTGAACTAGATATGTCCCTGTGTGTAGGAAGCACAGTTCTTTTGTTCTGAGTAAGCTCACTCTTCTGGCACTATGGGAAACACAGTAGAGTAGAAGAGTGCTCTTTTCTCAAAAGCAGAGTGTGTTTCTTGTAAGGCGAGCTAGCGTTTGTTTCCCAGTCCGAAATGGATTTGAATCACATGCAGTTTTTGGTCATACGAGCAAGAGTTGTTTTCTGGTAAGGAAAGTCACTATTGCGCTCCCATTGCCATACACAGTGCAAATAGCTCTCGCGTCTGTTCCCAGCAAGTACAGTGTATTGGACTGAAGAGGATCTACTGTTCTTGTCTGTTTCCTAAGCAGAATTTAATTAAATATGGCCCGTGTGTGTAGGAAGCTCAGTTCTTTTGTTCTGAGCAAGCTCACTGTTCTGGCCCTATAGGAAATACAGTGGAGTAGAAGAGTGGTCTTTTCTTAAAAGCAGAGTGTGTTTCTTGTAAGGCGAGCTAGCGTTTGTTTCCCAGTCCTAAGTGGAGTTAAATCACATGCAGTTTTTGGTCCTACGAGCAAGAGTTGTTTTCTGGTAAGGAAAGTCACTATTGCGCTCCATTGCCATACACAGTACAAATAGCTCTCGCGTCTGTTCCCAGCAAGTACAGTGTATTGGACTGAAAAGGAGCTACTGTTCTTGTGAGTTTCCTAAGCAGAGTTGAACTAGATATGGCCTGTGTGTGTAGGAAGCACAGTTCTTTTGTTCTGAGCAAGCTCACTCTTCAGACACCATAGGAAACACAGTAGAGTAGAAGAGAGCTCTTTTCTCAAAAG
Source organism: Peromyscus eremicus (assembly GCF_949786415.1). Classification (NCBI taxonomy): domain Eukaryota; kingdom Metazoa; phylum Chordata; class Mammalia; order Rodentia; family Cricetidae; genus Peromyscus; species Peromyscus eremicus. Next base: position 259,180 of record NW_026734647.1, on the reverse strand, counting down.
CAGAGTGTGTTTCTTGTAAGGCGAGCTAGCGTTTGTTTCCCAGTCCTAAATGGAGATGAATCACATGCAGCTTTTGGTCCTACGACCGAGAGTTGCTTTCTGGTAAGGAAAGTCACTATTGCGCTCCCATTGCCATACACAGTGCAAATAGCTCTCGCGTCTGTACCCAGCAAGTACAGTGTATTGGACTGAAGAGGAGCTACTGTTTTTGTCAGTTTCCTAAGCAGAATTGAACTAGATATGTCCCTGTGTGTAGGAAGCACAGTTCTTTTGTTCTGAGCAAGCTCACTCTTCTGGCACTGTGGGAAACACAGTAGAGTAGAAGAGTGTTCTTTTCTCAAAAGCAGAGTGTTTTTCTTGTTAGGCGAGCTAGCGTTTGTTTCCCAGTCCTAAATGGAGTTGAAACACATGCAGTTTTTGGTCCTACCAGCAAGAGTTGTTTTCTGGTAAGGAAAGTCAATATTGCGCTCCCATTGCCATACACAGTACAAATAGCTCTCGTGTCTGTTCCCAGCAAGTACAGTGTATTGGACCTAAGAGGAGCTACTGTTTTTGTCTGTTTCCTAAGCAGATTTGAACTAGATATGGCCCGTATGTGTCGGAAGCACAGTTCTTTTGTTCTGAGCAAGCTCACTGTTCTGACCCTATAGGAAACACAGTAGAGTAGAAGAGTGCTCTTTTCTCAAAAGCAAAGTGTGTTTCTTGTAAGGCGAGCTAGCGTTTGTTTCCCAGTCCTAAATGGAGTTGAATCACATGCAGTTTTTGGTCCTACGAGCAAGAGTTGTTTTCTGGTAAGAAGAGTCACTATTGTGCTCCCATTATCATACTCAGGGCAAATAGCACTGCTGTCTGTTTCCAGCAAGTACAGTGTATTGAACTGAAGAAGATCTACTGTTCTTGTCAGTTTGCTAAGCAGAATTGAAATAGGTATGGCCCTGTGTGTAGGAAGCACAGTTCTTTTGTTCTGAGCAAGCTCACTGTTCTGGCACTATGGGAAACACAGTAGAGTAGAAGAGTGCTCTTTTCTCAAAAGCAGAGAGTGTTTCTTGTAAGGCGAGCTAGCGTTTGTTTCCCAGTCCTAAATGGAGTTGAATCACATGCAGTTTTTGGTCCTACGAGCAAGAGTTGTTTTCTGGTAAGAAGAGTCACTATTGTGCTCCCATTGTCATACTCAGGGCAAATATACTGGCGTCTGTTTCCAGCAAGTACAGGGTATTGGACTGAAGAGAATCTACGGTTCTTGTCAGTTTCCTAAGCAGAATTGAACTAGGTATGGCCCGTGTGTGTAGGAAGCACAGCTCTTTTGTTCTGAGTAAGCTCACTGTTTGGACCCCATAGGAAACACAGTAGAGTAGAAGAGTGCTCTTTTCTCAAAAGCAGAGTGTGTTTCTTGTAAGGCGAGCTAGAGTTTGTTTCCCAGTCCTAAATGGAGTTGAATACCATGCAGTTTCTGGTCGTATGAGCAAGAGTTGTTTTCTGGTAAGGAAAGTCACTATTGAGCTCCCATTGCCATACACAGTGCAAACATCTCTCGCGTCTGTTCCCAGCAAGTACAGTGTATTGGACTGAAGAGGAGCTACTCTTCTTGTCAGTGTCCTAAGCAGAGTTGAACTAGATAAGGCCCGTGTGTGTAGGAAGCACAGTTCTTTTGTTCTGAGCAAGCTCACTGTTCAGACACCATAGGAAACACAGTAGAGTAGAAGTGTGCTCTTTTCTCAAAAGAAGAGTGTGTTTCTGGTAAGGCGAGCTAGCGTTTGTTTCCCAGTCATAAATGGAGTTGAATACCATGCAGTTTCTGGTCCTATGAGCAAGAGATGTTTTCTGGTAAGAATAGTCACTATTGCGCTCCCGTTGTCATACACAGGGCAAAAAGCACTGGCGTCTGTTCCCAGCATGTACAGTGTATTGGACTGAAGAGGATCTACTGACCTTGTCAGTTACCTAAGCAGAATTTAACTAAGTATGGCCCGTGTGTGTAGGAAGCACAGTTCTTTTGTTCTGAGCAAGCTCACTGTTCTGGTCCTATAGGAAACACAGTAGAGTAGAAGAGTGCTCTTTTCTCAAAAGCAGAGTGTGTTTCTTGTAAGGCGAGCTAGCGTTTGTTTCCCAGTCCTAAATGGAGTTGAATCACATGCAGTTTTTGGTCCTACGAGCAAGAGTTGTTTTCTGGTAAGGAAAGTCACTATTGCGCTCCCATTGCCATACACAGTGCAAATAGCACTGGCGTCTGTCCCAGCAAATACAGTGTATTAGACTGAAGAGAAGCTACTGTTCTTGTCAGTTTACTAAGCAGAGTTGAACTAGATATGGCCAGTGTGTGTAGGAAGCACAGTTCTTTTGTTCTGAGCAAGCTCACTGTTCTGGCACTATGGGAAACACAGTAGAGTAGATGAGTGCTCTTTTCTCAAAGCAGAGTGTATTTCTTGTAAGGCGAGCTAGCGTTTGTTTCCCATTCCTAAATGGAGTTGAATCACATGCAGTTTTTGGTCCTACGAGCAAGAGTTGTTTTCGGGTAAGGAAAGTCACTATTGCGCTCCCATTGCCATACACAGTGCAAATAGCACTGGCGTCTGTTCCCAGCAACTACAGTGTTTTGGACTAAAGAGGAGCTACTGTTCTTGTCAGTTTCCTAAGCAGAGTTGAACTAGATATGGCCCGTGTGTAGGAAGCACAGTTCTTTTGTTCTGAGCAAGCTCACTGTTCTGGCCCTATACGAAACACAGTAGAGTAGAAGAGTGCTCTTTTCTCAAAAGCAGAGTGTATTTCTTGTAAGGCGAGCTAGCGTTTGTTTCCCAGTCCTAAATGGAGTTGAATCACATGCAGTTTTTGGTCCTACGAGCAAGAATTGTTTTCTGGTAAGGAAAGTCACTATTGTGCTCCCATTGCCATACACAGTGCAAATAGCTCTCGCGTCTGTTCCCAGCAAGTACAGTGTATTGGACTGAAGGGGAGCTACTGTTCTTGTCAGTTTCCTAAGCAGAGTTGAAGTAGATATGGCCCTGTGTGTAGGAAGCACAGTTCTTTTGTTCTGAGTAAGCTCACTGTTCTGGCACTATGGGAAACACAGTAGAGTAGAAGAATGCTCTCTACTCAAAAGCAGAGTGTGTTTCTTGTAAGGCGAGCTAGCGTTTGTTTCACAGTCCTAAATGGATTTGAATCACATGCAGTTTTTGGTCATACGAGCAAGAGTTGTTTTCTGGTAAGGAAAGTCACTATTGCGCTCCCATTGCCATACACAGTGCAAATAGCTCTCGTGTCTGTTCCCAGCAAGTACAGTGTATTGGACTGAAGAGGAGCTACTGTTCTTGTCAGTTTCCTAAGCAGAGTTGAACTAGATATGGCCCGTGTGTCTAGGAAGCACAGTTCTTTTGTTCTGAGCAAGCTCACTGTTCTGGCACTATTGGAAAAAAAGTAGAGTAGAATTGTGCTCTTTTCTCAAAAGCAGAGTGTGTTTCTTGTAAGGCGAGCTAGCGTTTGTTTCCCAGTGCTAAATGGAGTTGAATCACATGCAGTTTTTGGTCCTACGAGCAAGAATTGTTTTCTGGTAAGGAAAGTCACTATTGTGCTCCCATTGCCATACACAGTGCAAAAAGTTCTCGCGTCTGTTCCCAGCAAGTACAGTGTATTGGACTGAAGAGGAGCTACTGTTCTTGTCTGTTTCCTAAGCAGATTTGAACTAGATATGGCCCTGTGTGTAGAAAGCACAATTCTTTTGTTCTGAGTAAGCTCACTCTTCTGGCACTATGGGAAACACAGTCGAGTAGAAGAGTGCTCTCTTCTCAAAAGCAGAGTATGTTTCTTGTAAGGCGAGCTAGCGTTTGTTTCCCAGTCCTAAATGGATTTGAATCACATGCAGTTTTTGGTCATAGGAGCAAGAGTTGTTTTCTGGTAAGGAAAGTCACTATTGCGCTCCCACAGCCATACACAGTGCAAATAGCTCTCGCGTCTGTTCCCAGCAAGTACAGTGTATTGGAGTGAAGAGGATCTACTCTTCTTGTCAGTTTCCTAAGCAGAATTGAACTAGGTATGGCCCTGTGTGTAGGAAGCACAGTTCTTTTGTTCTGAGGAAGCTCACTGTTCTGGCACTATGGGAAACACAGTGAAGGAGAAGAGTGCTCTTTTCTCAAAAGCTGACTGTGTTTCTTGTAAGGCGAGCTAGCGTTTGTTTCCCAGTCCTAAATGGAGATGAATCACATGCAGTTTTTGGTCCTACGAGCAAGAGTTGTTTTCTGGTAAGGAAAGTCACTATTGTGCTCCCATTGCCATACACAGTGCAAATAGCTCTCGTGTCTGTTCCCATCAAGTACAGTGTATTGGACTGAAGAGGAGCTACTGTTGTTGTCAGTTTCCTAAGCAGAGTTGAACTAGATATGGCCCGTGTGTGTAGGAAGCACAGTTCTTTTGTTCTGAGCAAGCTCACTGTTCAGACACCATGGGAAACACAGTAGAGCAGAAGAGTGCTCTTTTCTCAAAAGCAGAAAGTGTTTCTTGTAATGCGAGCTTACGTTTGTTTCCCAGTCCTAAATGGAGTTGAATCACATGCAGTTTCTGGGACTATGAGCAAGAGATGTTTTCTGGTAATAAGAGTCACTATTGCGCTCCCATTGTCATACACAGGCCAAAAAGCACTGGCATCTGTTCCCAGCATGTACAGTGTATTGGACTGAAGAGGATCTACTGTTCTTGTCAGTTTCCCAAGCAGAATTGAACTAAATTTAGCCCGTGTGTGTAGGAAGCACAGTTTTTTGTTTTGAGCAAGCTCACTGTTCTGGCCCTATAGGAAACACAGGAGAGTAGAAGAGTGCTCTTTTCTCAAAAGCAGAGTGTGTTTCTTGTAAGGCGAGCTAGCGTTTGTTTCTCAGTCCTAAATGGAGATGAATCACATGCAGTTTTTGGCCCTACGAGCAAGAGTTGTTTTCTGTTAAGGAAAGTCACTATTGCGCTCCCATTGCCATACACAGTGCAAATAGCTCTCGCGTCTGTACCCAGCAAGTACAGTGTATTGGACTGAAGAGGAGCTACTGTTCTTGTGAGTTTCCTAAGCAGAGTTGAACTAGATATGTCCCGTGTGTGTAGGAAGCACAGTTCTTTTGTTCTGAGCAAGCTCACTGTACTGGCACTATGGGAAACACAGTAGAGTAGAAGAGGGCTCTTTTCTCAAAAGCAGAGAGTGTTTCTTGTAAGGCGAGCTAGCGTTTGTTTCCCAGTCCTAAATGGAGTTGAATCACATGCAGTTTTTGGTCCTACGAGCAAGAATTGTTTTCTGGTAAGGAAAGTCACTATTGTGCTCCCATTGCCATACACAGTGCAAATAGCTCTCGCGTCTGTTCCCAGCAAGTACAGTGTATTGGACTGAAGAGGAGCTACTGTTCTTGTCAGTTTCCTAAGCAGAATTGAACTTCATATGGCCCTGTGTGTAGGAAGCACAGTTCTTTTGTTCTGAGTAAGCTCACTGTTGTGGCACTATGGGAAACACAGTAGAGTAGAAGAGTGCTCTCTTCTCAAAAGCAGAGTGTGTTTCTTGTAAGGCGAGCTAGCGTTTGTTTCCCAGTCCTAAATAGATTTGAATCACATGCAGTTTTTGGTCATACGAGCAAGAGTTGATTTCTGGTAAGGAAAGTCACTATTGCGCTCCCATTGCCATACACAGTGCAAATAGCTCTCGCGTCTGTTCCCAGCAAGTACAGTGTATTGGACTGAAGAGGAGCTACTGTTCTTGTCAGTTTCCTAAGCAGAGTTGAACTAGATATGGGCCGTGTGTGTATGAAGCACAGTTCTTTTGTTCTGAGCAAGCTCACTGTTCAGACACCATAGGAAACACAGTAGAGTAGAAGAGTGCTCTTTTCTCAAAAGCAGAAAGTGTTTCTTGTAAGGCGAGCTAGCGTTTGTTTCCCAGTCCTAAATGGAGTTGAATCACATGCAGTTTCTGGTCCTACGAGCAAGAGATATTTTCTGGTAAGAAGAGTCACTATTGCGCTCCCATTGTCATACAAAGGGCAAAAAGCACTGGCGTCTGTTCCCAGCATGTACAGTGTCATGGATTGAAGAGGATCTACTGTTCTTGTCAGTTTCCTAAGCAGAATTGAACTAAATATGGCCCGTGTGTGTAGGAAGCACAGTTCTTTTGTTCTGAGCAAGCTCACTGTTCTGGCCCTATAGGAAACACAGTAGAGTAGAAGAGTGCTCTTTTCTCAAAAGCAGAGTGTGTTTCTTGTAAGGCGAGCTAGCGTTTTTTTCCCAGTCCTAAATGGAGTTGAATCACATGCAGTTTTTGGTCCTATGAGCAAGAGTTGTTTTCTGGTAAGGAAAGTCACTATTGCGCTCCCATTGCCTTACACAGTGCAAATAGCACTTCCGTCCGTTCCCAGCAACTACAGTGTATTGGACTGAAGAGGAGCTACTGTTCTTGTCAGTTTCCTAAGCAGAGTTATACTAGATATGGCCCTGTGTGTAGGAAGCACAGTTCTTTTGTTCTGAGCAAGCTCACTGTTCTGGCACTATTGGAAAAAAAGTAGAGTAGAATTGTGCTCTTTTCTCAAAAGCAGAGTGTGTTTCTTGTAAGGCGAGCTAGCGTTTGTTTCCCAGTCCTAAATGGAGTTGAATCACATGCAGTTTTTGGTCCTACGAGAAAGAATTGTTTTCTGGTAAGGAAAGTCACTATTGGGCTCCCATTGCAATACACAGTGCAAAAAGTTCTCGCGTCTGTTCCCAGCAAGTACAGTGTATTGGACTGAAGAGGAGCTACTGTTCTTGTCTGTTTCCTAAGCAGAATTGAACTAGATATGGCCCTGTGTGTAGAAAGCACAGTTCTTTTGTTCTGAGTAAGCTCACTGTTCTGGCACTATGGGAAACACAGTCTTGTAGAAGAGTGCTCTCTTCTCAAAAGCAGAGTATGTTTCTTGTAAGGCGAGCTAGCGTTTGTTTCCCAGTCCTAAATGGATTTGAATCACATGCAGTTTTTGGTCATAGGAGCAAGAGTTGTTTTCTGTTAAGGAAAGTCACTATTGCGCTCCCATTGCCATACACAGTGCAAATAGCTCTCTCGTCTGTTCCCAGCAAGTACAGTGTATTGGAGTGAAGAGGATCTACTCTTCTTGTCAGTTTCCTAACCAGAATTGAACTAGGTATGGCCCTGTGTGTAGGAAGCACAGTTCTTTTGTTGTGAGGAAGCTCACTGTTCTGGCACTATGGGAAACACAGTAGAGGAGAAGAGTGCTCTTTTCTCAAAAGCTGACTGTGTTTCTTGTAAGGCGAGCTAGCGTTTGTTTCCCAGTCCTAAATGGAGTTGAATGACATGCAGTTATTGGTCCTACGAGCAAGAGCTGTTTTCTGTAAGAAGAGTCACTATTGTGCTCCCATTGTCATACTCAGGGCAAATAGCACTGGCGTCTGTTTCCAGCAAGTACAGTGTATTGAACTGAAGAGGATCTACTGTTCTTGTCAGTTTGCAAAGCAGAATTGTACTAGGTATGGCCCTGTGTGTAGGAAGCACAGTTCTTTTGTACTGAGCAAGCTCACTATTCTGGCACTATGGAAAACACAGTAGAGTAGAAGAGTGCTCCTTTCTCAAAAGCTGACTGTGTTTCTTGTAAGGCGAGCTAGCGTTTGTTTCCCAGTCCTAAATGGAGTTGAATCACATGCAGTTTTTGGTCCTATGAGCAAGAGTTGTTTTCTGGTAAGGAAAGTCACTATTGCGCTCCCATTGCCATACACAGTGCAATTAGCTCTCGCGTCTGTTCCCAGCAAGTACAGTGTATTGGACTGAAGAGGAGCTACTGTTCTTGTCAGTTTCCTAAGCAGAGTAGAACTAGATATGGCCCGTGTGTAGGAAGCACAGTTCTTTTGTTCTGAGCAAGCTGACTGTTATGACCCTATAGGAAACACAGTAGAGTAGAAGAGTGCTCTTTTCTCAAAAGCAGAGTGTGTTCCTTGTAAGGCGAGCTAGCGTTTGTTTCCCAGTCCTAAATGGAGTTGAATCACATGCAGTTTCTGGTCCTACGAGCAAGAGTTGTTTTCTGTAAGAAGAGTCACTATTGTGCTCCCATTGTCATACTCAGGGCCAATAGCACTGGCGTCTGTTCCCAGCATGTACAGTGTATTGGACTGAAGAGGATATACTGTTCTTGTCAGTTTGCTAAGCAGAATTGAACTAGGTATGGCCCTGTGTGTAGGAAGCACAGTTCTTTTGTTCTGAGCAAGCTCACTGTTCTGGCACTATGGGAAACACAGTAGAGTAGAAGAGTGCTCTTTTCTCAAAAGCGGAGTGTGTTTCTTGTAAGGCGAGATAGCGTTGTTTCCTAGTCCTAAATGGAGTTGAATCACATGCAGTTTTTGGTCCTACGAGCAAGAGTTGTTTTCTGGTAAGGAAAGTCACTATTGCGCTCCCATTGCCATACACAGTGCAAATCGCACTGGCGTCTGTTCCCAGCAACAACAGTGTATTGGACTGAAGAGGAGCTACTGTTCTTCTCAGTTTTTTAAGCAGAGTTGAACTAGATATAGCCTTTGTGTTTAGGAAGCACAGTTCTTTTGTTCTGAGCAAGCTCACTGTTCTGGCACTATGGGATACACAGTAGAGTAGAATTGTGCTCTTTTCTCAAAAGCAGAGTGTGTTTCTTGTAAGGCGAGCTAGCGTTTGTGTCCCAGTCCTAAATGGAGTTGAATCACATGCAGTTTCTGGTCCTACGAGCAAGAGTTGTTTTCTGTAAGAAGAGTCACTATTGTGCTCCCATTGTCATACTCAGGGCCAATAGCACTGGCGTCTGTTCCCAGCATGTACAGTGTATTGGACTGAAGAGGATCTACTGTTCTTGTCAGTTTCCTAAGCAGAATTGAACTAAATATGGCCCGTGTGTGTAGGAAGCACAGTTCTTTTGTTCTGAGCAAGCTCACTGTTCTGGCACTATGGGAAACACAGTAGAGTAGAATTGTGCTCTTTTCTCAAAAGCAGAGTGTGTTTCTTGTAAGGTGAGCTAGCGTTTGTTTCCCAGTCCTAAATGGAGTTGAATCACATGCAGTTTTTGGTCATAAGAGCAAGAGTTGTTTTCTGGTAAGGAAAGTCACTATTGTGCTCCCATTGCCATACACAGTGCAAATAGCTCTCGCGTCTGTTCCCAGCAAGTAGAGTGTATTGGACTGAAGAGGAGCTACTGTTCTTGTCAGTTTCCTAAGCAGAGTTGAACTAGACATGGCCCGTGTGTGTAGGAAGTACGGTTCTTTTGTTCTGAGCAAGCTCACTGTTCAGACACCATAGGAAAAACAGTAGAGTATAAGAGGGCTCTTTACTCAAAAGCAGAGTGTGTTCCTTGTAAGGCGAGCTAGCGTTTGTTTCCCAGTCATAAATGGAGTTGAATCACATGCAGTTTTTGGTCCCACGAGCAAGAATTGTTTTCTGGTAAGGAAAGTCACTATTGCGCTCCCATTGCCATACACAGTGCAAATAGCTCTCGCGTCTGTTCCCAGCAAGTACAGTGTATTGGACTGAAGAGGAGCTACTGTTCTTGTCAGTTTTCTAAGCAGAATTGAACTAGATATGTCCCTGTGTGTAGGAAGCACAGTTCTTTTGTTCTGAGTAAGCTCACTGTTCTGGCACTATGGGAAACACAATAGAGTAGAAGAGTGCTCTTTTCTCAAAAGCAGAGTGTGTTTCTTGTAAGGCGAGCTAGCGTTTGTTTCCCAGTCCGAAATGGATTTGAATCACATGCAGTTTTTGGTCATACGAGCAAGAGTTGTTTTCTGGTAAGGAAAGTCACTATTGCGCTCCCATTGCCATACACAGTGCAAATAGCTCTCGCGTCTGTTCCCAGCAAGTACAGTGTATTGGACTGAAGAGGATCTACTGTTCTTGTCTGTTTCCTAAGCAGAATTTAATTAAATATGGCCCGTGTGTGTAGGAAGCTCAGTTCTTTTGTTCTGAGCAAGCTCACTGTTCTGGCCCTTTAGGAAATACAGTGGAGTAGAAGAGTGGTCTTTTCTTAAAAGCAGAGTGTGTTTCTTGTAAGGCGAGCTAGCGTTTGTTTCCCAGTCCTAAGTGGAGTTAAATCACATGCAGTTTTTGGTCCTACGAGCAAGAGTTGTTTTCTGGTAAGGAAAGTCACTATTGCGCTCCATTGCCATACACAGTACAAATAGCTCTCTCGTCTGTTCCCAGCAAGTACAGTGTATTGGACTGAAAAGGAGCTACTGTTCTTGTGAGTTTCCTAAGCAGAGTTGAACTAGATATGGCCTGTGTGTGTAGGAAGCACAGTTCTTTTGTTCTGAGCAAGCTCACTCTTCAGACACCATAGGAAACACAGTAGAGTAGAAGAGTGCTCTTTTCTCAAAAGCAGAGTGTGTTTCTTGTAAGGCGAGCTAGCGTTTGTTTCCCAGTCCTAAATGGAGATGAATCACATGCAGCTTTTGGTCCTACGACCGAGAGTTGCTTTCTGGTAAGGAAAGTCACTATTGCGCTCCCATTGCCATACACAGTGCAAATAGCTCTCGCGTCTGTACCCAGCAAGTACAGTGTATTGGACTGAAGAGGAGCTACTGTTTTTGTCAGTTTCCTAAGCAGAATTGAACTAGATATGTCCCTGTGTGTAGGAAGCACAGTTCTTTTGTTCTGAGCAAGCTCACTCTTCTGGCACTGTGGGAAACACAGTAGAGTAGAAGAGTGTTCTTTTCTCAAAAGCAGAGTGTTTTTCTTGTTAGGCGAGCTAGCGTTTGTTTCCCAGTCCTAAATGGAGTTGAAACACATGCAGTTTTTGGTCCTACCAGCAAGAGTTGTTTTCTGGTAAGGAAAGTCAATATTGCGCTCCCATTGCCATACACAGTACAAATAGCTCTCGTGTCTGTTCCCAGCAAGTACAGTGTATTGGACCTAAGAGGAGCTACTGTTTTTGTCTGTTTCCTAAGCAGATTTGAACTAGATATGGCCCGTATGTGTCGGAAGCACAGTTCTTTTGTTCTGAGCAAGCTCACTGTTCTGACCCTATAGGAAACACAGTAGAGTAGAAGAGTGCTCTTTTCTCAAAAGCAAAGTGTGTTTCTTGTAAGGCGAGCTAGCGTTTGTTTCCCAGTCCTAAATGGAGTTGAATCACATGCAGTTTTTGGTCCTACGAGCAAGAGTTGTTTTCTGGTAAGAAGAGTCACTATTGTGCTCCCATTATCATACTCAGGGCAAATAGCACTGCTGTCTGTTTCCAGCAAGTACAGTGTATTGAACTGAAGAAGATCTACTGTTCTTGTCAGTTTGCTAAGCAGAATTGAAATAGGTATGGCCCTGTGTGTAGGAAGCACAGTTCTTTTGTTCTGAGCAAGCTCACTGTTCTGGCACTATGGGAAACACAGTAGAGTAGAAGAGTGCTCTTTTCTCAAAAGCAGAGAGTGTTTCTTGTAAGGCGAGCTAGCGTTTGTTTCCCAGTCCTAAATGGAGTTGAATCACATGCAGTTTTTGGTCCTACGAGCAAGAGTTGTTTTCTGGTAAGAAGAGTCACTATTGTGCTCCCATTGTCATACTCAGGGCAAATATACTGGCGTCTGTTTCCAGCAAGTACAGGGTATTGGACTGAAGAGAATCTACGGTTCTTGTCAGTTTCCTAAGCAGAATTGAACTAGGTATGGCCCGTGTGTGTAGGAAGCACAGCTCTTTTGTTCTGAGTAAGCTCACTGTTTGGACCCCATAGGAAACACAGTAGAGTAGAAGAGTGCTCTTTTCTCAAAAGCAGAGTGTGTTTCTTGTAAGGCGAGCTAGAGTTTGTTTCCCAGTCCTAAATGGAGTTGAATACCATGCAGTTTCTGGTCCTATGAGCAAGAGTTGTTTTCTGGTAAGGAAAGTCACTATTGAGCTCCCATTGCCATACACAGTGCAAACATCTCTCGCGTCTGTTCCCAGCAAGTACAGTGTATTGGACTGAAGAGGAGCTACTCTTCTTGTCAGTGTCCTAAGCAGAGTTGAACTAGATAAGGCCCGTGTGTGTAGGAAGCACAGTTCTTTTGTTCTGAGCAAGCTCACTGTTCAGACACCATAGGAAACACAGTAGAGTAGAAGTGTGCTCTTTTCTCAAAAGAAGAGTGTGTTTCTGGTAAGGCGAGCTAGCGTTTGTTTCCCAGTCATAAATGGAGTTGAATACCATGCAGTTTCTGGTCCTATGAGCAAGAGATGTTTTCTGGTAAGAATAGTCACTATTGCGCTCCCATTGTCATACACAGGGCAAAAAGCACTGGCGTCTGTTCCCAGCATGTACAGTGTATTGGACTGAAGAGGATCTACTGACCTTGTCAGTTACCTAAGCAGAATTTAACTAAGTATGGCCCGTGTGTGTAGGAAGCACAGTTCTTTTGTTCTGAGCAAGCTCACTGTTCTGGTCCTATAGGAAACACAGTAGAGTAGAAGAGTGCTCTTTTCTCAAAAGCAGAGTGTGTTTCTTGTAAGGCGAGCTAGCGTTTGTTTCCCAGTCCTAAATGGAGTTGAATCACATGCAGTTTTTGGTCCTACGAGCAAGAGTTGTTTTCTGGTAAGGAAAGTCACTATTGCGCTCCCATTGCCATACACAGTGCAAATAGCACTGGCGTCTGTTCCCAGCAAATACAGTGTATTAGACTGAAGAGAAGCTACTGTTCTTGTCAGTTTACTAAGCAGAGTTGAACTAGATATGGCCAGTGTGTGTAGGAAGCACAGTTCTTTTGTTCTGAGCAAGCTCACTGTTCTGGCACTATGGGAAACACAGTAGAGTAGATGAGTGCTCTTTTCTCAAAGCAGAGTGTATTTCTTGTAAGGCGAGCTAGCGTTTGTTTCCCAGTCCTAAATGGAGTTGAATCACATGCAGTTTTTGGTCCTACGAGCAAGAGTTGTTTTCGGGTAAGGAAAGTCACTATTGCGCTCCCATTGCCATACACAGTGCAAATAGCACTGGCGTCTGTTCCCAGCAACTACAGTGTTTTGGACTAAAGAGGAGCTACTGTTCTTGTCAGTTTCCTAAGCAGAGTTGAACTAGATATGGCCCGTGTGTAGGAAGCACAGTTCTTTTGTTCTGAGCAAGCTCACTGTTCTGGCCCTATACGAAACACAGTAGAGTAGAAGAGTGCTCTTTTCTCAAAAGCAGAGAGTGTTTCTTGTAAGGCGAGCTAGCGTTTGTTTCCCAGTCCGAAATGGAGTTGAATCACATGCAGTTTTTGGTCATACGAGCAAGAGTTGTTTTCTGGTAAGGAAAGTCACTATTGCGCTCCCATTGCCATACACAGTGCAAATAGCTCTCGCGTCTGTTCCCAGCAAGTACAGTGTATTGGACTGAAGAGGATCTACTGTTCTTGTCTGTTTCCTAAGCAGAATTTAATTAAATATGGCCCGTGTGTGTAGGAAGCTCAGTTCTTTTGTTCTGAGCAAGCTCACTGTTCTGGCCCTATAGGAAATACAGTGGAGTAGAAGAGTGGTCTTTTCTTAAAAGCAGAGTGTGTTTCTTGTAAGGCGAGCTAGCGTTTGTTTCCCAGTCCTAAGTGGAGTTAAATCACATGCAGTTTTTGGTCCTACGAGCAAGAGTTGTTTTCTGGTAAGGAAAGTCACTATTGCGCTCCATTGCCATACACAGTACAAATAGCTCTCGCGTCTGTTCCCAGCAAGTACAGTGTATTGGACTGAAAAGGAGCTACTGTTCTTGTGAGTTTCCTAAGCAGAGTTGAACTAGATATGGCCTGTGTGTGTAGGAAGCACAGTTCTTTTGTTCTGAGCAAGCTCACTCTTCAGACACCATAGGAAACACAGTAGAGTAGAAGAGTGCTCTTTTCTCAAAAGCAGAGTGTGTTTCTTGTAAGGCGAGCTAGCGTTTGTTTCCCAGTCCTAAATGGAGATGAATCACATGCAGCTTTTGGTCCTACGACCGAGAGTTGCTTTCTGGTAAGGAAAGTCACTATTGCGCTCCCATTGCCATACACAGTGCAAATAGCTCTCGCGTCTGTACCCAGCAAGTACAGTGTATTGGACTGAAGAGGAGCTACTGTTTTTGTCAGTTTCCTAAGCAGAATTGAACTAGATATGTCCCTGTGTGTAGGAAGCACAGTTCTTTTGTTCTGAGCAAGCTCACTCTTCTGGCACTGTGGGAAACACAGTAGAGTAGAAGAGTGTTCTTTTCTCAAAAGCAGAGTGTTTTTCTTGTTAGGCGAGCTAGCGTTTGTTTCCCAGTCCTAAATGGAGTTGAAACACATGCAGTTTTTGGTCCTACCAGCAAGAGTTGTTTTCTGGTAAGGAAAGTCAATATTGCGCTCCCATTGCCATACACAGTGCAAATAGCACTGGCGTCTGTTCCCAGCAAATACAGTGTATTAGACTGAAGAGAAGCTACTGTTCTTGTCAGTTTACTAAGCAGAGTTGAACTAGATATGGCCAGTGTGTGTAGGAAGCACAGTTCTTTTGTTCTGAGCAAGCTCACTGTTCTGGCACTATGGGAAACACAGTAGAGTAGATGAGTGCTCTTTTCTCAAAGCAGAGTGTATTTCTTGTAAGGCGAGCTAGCGTTTCTTTCCCAGTCCTAAATGGAGTTGAATCACATGCAGTTTTTGGTCCTACGAGCAAGAGTTGTTTTCGGGTAAGGAAAGTCACTATTGCGCTCCCATTGCCATACACAGTGCAAATAGCACTGGCGTCTGTTCCCAGCAACTACAGTGTTTTGGACTAAAGAGGAGCTACTGTTCTTGTCAGTTTCCTAAGCAGAGTTGAACTAGATATGGCCCGTGTGTAGGAAGCACAGTTCTTTTGTTCTGAGCAAGCTCACTGTTCTGGCCCTATACGAAACACAGTAGAGTAGAAGAGTGCTCTTTTCTCAAAAGCAGAGTGTATTTCTTGTAAGGCGAGCTAGCGTTTGTTTCCCAGTCCTAAATGGAGTTGAATCACATGCAGTTTTGGTCCTACGAGCAAGAATTGTTTTCTGGTAAGGAAAGTCACTATTGTGCTCCCATTGCCATACACAGTGCAAATAGCTCTCGCGTCTGTTCCCAGCAAGTACAGTGTATTGGACTGAAGGGGAGCTACTGTTCTTGTCAGTTTCCTAAGCAGAGTTGAAGTAGATATGGCCCTGTGTGTAGGAAGCACAGTTCTTTTGTTCTGAGTAAGCTCACTGTTCTGGCACTATGGGAAACACAGTAGAGTAGAAGAATGCTCTCTACTCAAAAGCAGAGTGTGTTTCTTGTAAGGCGAGCTAGCGTTTGTTTCACAGTCCTAAATGGATTTGAATCACATGCAGTTTTTGGTCATACGAGCAAGAGTTGTTTTCTGGTAAGGAAAGTCACTATTGCGCTCCCATTGCCATACACAGTGCAAATAGCTCTCGTGTCTGTTCCCAGCAAGTACAGTGTATTGGACTGAAGAGGAGCTACTGTTCTTGTCAGTTTCCTAAGCAGAGTTGAACTAGATATGGCCCGTGTGTCTAGGAAGCACAGTTCTTTTGTTCTGAGCAAGCTCACTGTACTGGCACTATTGGAAAAAAAGTAGAGTAGAATTGTGCTCTTTTCTCAAAAGCAGAGTGTGTTTCTTGTAAGGCGAGCTAGCGTTTGTTTCCCAGTGCTAAATGGAGTTGAATCACATGCAGTTTTTGGTCCTACGAGCAAGAATTGTTTTCTGGTAAGGAAAGTCACTATTGTGCTCCCATTGCCATACACAGTGCAAAAAGTTCTCGCGTCTGTTCCCAGCAAGTACAGTGTATTGGACTGAAGAGGAGCTACTGTTCTTGTCTGTTTCCTAAGCAGATTTGAACTAGATATGGCCCTGTGTGTAGAAAGCACAGTTCTTTTGTTCTGAGTAAGCTCACTCTTCTGGCACTATGGGAAACACAGTCGAGTAGAAGAGTGCTCTCTTCTCAAAAGCAGAGTATGTTTCTTGTAAGGCGAGCTAGCGTTTGTTTCCCAGTCCTAAATGGATTTGAATCACATGCAGTTTTTGGTCATAGGAGCAAGAGTTGTTTTCTGGTAAGGAAAGTCACTATTGCGCTCCCACAGCCATACACAGTGCAAATAGCTCTCGCGTCTGTTCCCAGCAAGTACAGTGTATTGGAGTGAAGAGGATCTACTCTTCTTGTCAGTTTCCTAAGCAGAATTGAACTAGGTATGGCCCTGTGTGTAGGAAGCACAGTTCTTTTGTTCTGAGGAAGCTCACTGTTCTGGCACTATGGGAAACACAGTGAAGGAGAAGAGTGCTCTTTTCTCAAAAGCTGACTGTGTTTCTTGTAAGGCGAGCTAGCGTTTGTTTCCCAGTCCTAAATGGAGATGAATCACATGCAGTTTTTGGTCCTACGAGCAAGAGTTGTTTTCTGGTAAGGAAAGTCACTATTGTGCTCCCATTGCCATACACAGTGCAAATAGCTCTCGCGTCTGTTCCCATCAAGTACAGTGTATTGGACTGAAGAGGAGCTACTGTTGTTGTCAGTTTCCTAAGCAGAGTTGAACTAGATATGGCCCGTGTGTGTAGGAAGCACAGTTCTTTTGTTCTGAGCAAGCTCACTGTTCAGACACCATGGGAAACACAGTAGAGCAGAAGAGTGCTGTTTTCTCAAAAGCAGAAAGTGTTTCTTGTAATGCGAGCTTACGTTTGTTTCCCAGTCCTAAATGGAGTTGAATCACATGCAGTTTCTGGGACTATGAGCAAGAGATGTTTTCTGGTAATAAGAGTCACTATTGCGCTCCCATTGTCATACACAGGCCAAAAAGCACTGGCATCTGTTCCCAGCATGTACAGTGTATTGGACTGAAGAGGATCTACTGTTCTTGTCAGTTTCCCAAGCAGAATTGAACTAAATTTAGCCCGTGTGTGTAGGAAGCACAGTTTTTTGTTTTGAGCAAGCTCACTGTTCTGGCCCTATAGGAAACACAGGAGAGTAGAAGAGTGCTCTTTTCTCAAAAGCAGAGTGTGTTTCTTGTAAGGCGAGCTAGCGTTTGTTTCTCAGTCCTAAATGGAGATGAATCACATGCAGTTTTTGGCCCTACGAGCAAGAGTTGTTTTCTGTTAAGGAAAGTCACTATTGCGCTCCCATTGCCATACACAGTGCAAATAGCTCTCGCGTCTGTACCCAGCAAGTACAGTGTATTGGACTGAAGAGGAGCTACTGTTCTTGTGAGTTTCCTAAGCAGAGTTGAACTAGATATGTCCCGTGTGTGTAGGAAGCACAGTTCTTTTGTTCTGAGCAAGCTCACTGTTCTGGCACTATGGGAAACACAGTAGAGTAGAAGAGGGCTCTTTTCTCAAAAGCAGAGAGTGTTTCTTGTAAGGCGAGCTAGCGTTTGTTTCCCAGTCCTAAATGGAGTTGAATCACATGCAGTTTTTGGTCCTACGAGCAAGAATTGTTTTCTGGTAAGGAAAGTCACTATTGTGCTCCCATTGCCATACACAGTGCAAATAGCTCTCGCGTCTGTTCCCAGCAAGTACAGTGTATTGGACTGAAGAGGAGCTACTGTTCTTGTCAGTTTCCTAACCAGAATTGAACTAGGTATGGCCCTGTGTGTAGGAAGCACAGTTCTTTTGTTGTGAGGAAGCTCACTGTTCTGGCACTATGGGAAACACAGTAGAGGAGAAGAGTGCTCTTTTCTCAAAAGCTGACTGTGTTTCTTGTAAGGCGAGCTAGCGTTTGTTTCCCAGTCCTAAATGGAGTTGAATGACATGCAGTTATTGGTCCTACGAGCAAGAGCTGTTTTCTGTAAGAAGAGTCACTATTGTGCTCCCATTGTCATACTCAGGGCAAATAGCACTGGCGTCTGTTTCCAGCAAGTACAGTGTATTGAACTGAAGAGGATCTACTGTTCTTGTCAGTTTGCAAAGCAGAATTGTACTAGGTATGGCCCTGTGTGTAGGAAGCACAGTTCTTTTGTACTGAGCAAGCTCACTATTCTGGCACTATGGAAAACACAGTAGAGTAGAAGAGTGCTCCTTTCTCAAAAGCTGACTGTGTTTCTTGTAAGGCGAGCTAGCGTTTGTTTCCCAGTCCTAAATGGAGTTGAATCACATGCAGTTTTTGGTCCTATGAGCAAGAGTTGTTTTCTGGTAAGGAAAGTCACTATTGCGCTCCCATTGCCATACACAGTGCAATTAGCTCTCGCGTCTGTTCCCAGCAAGTACAGTGTATTGGACTGAAGAGGAGCTACTGTTCTTGTCAGTTTCCTAAGCAGAGTAGAACTAGATATGGCCCGTGTGTAGGAAGCACAGTTCTTTTGTTCTGAGCAAGCTGACTGTTATGACCCTATAGGAAACACAGTAGAGTAGAAGAGTGCTCTTTTCTCAAAAGCAGAGTGTGTTCCTTGTAAGGCGAGCTAGCGTTTGTTTCCCAGTCCTAAATGGAGTTGAATCACATGCAGTTTCTGGTCCTACGAGCAAGAGTTGTTTTCTGTAAGAAGAGTCACTATTGTGCTCCCATTGTCATACTCAGGGCCAATAGCACTGGCGTCTGTTCCCAGCATGTACAGTGTATTGGACTGAAGAGGATATACTGTTCTTGTCAGTTTCCTAAGCAGAATTGAACTAAATATGGCCCGTGTGTGTAGGAAGCACAGTTCTTTTGTTCTGAGCAAGCTCACTGATCTGGCCCTATAGGAAACACAGTAGAGTAGAAGAGTGCTCTTTTCTCAAAAGCAGAGTGTGTTTCTTGTAAGGCGAGCTAGCGTTTGTTTCCCAATCCTGAATGGAGATGAATTAATTGCAGTTTTTGGTCCTACGAGCAAGAGTTGTTTTCGGGTAAGGAAAGTCACTATTGTGCTCCCATTGCCATACACAGTGCAAATCGCACTGGCGTCTGTTCCCAGCAACTACAGTGTATTGGACTGAAGTGGGGCTACTGTTCTTGTCAGTTTCCTAAGCAGAGTTGAACTAGATATGGCCCGTGTGTAGGAATCACAGTTGTTTTGTTCTGAGCAAGCTCACTGTTCTGGCACTATGGGAAACACAGTAGAGTAGAAGAGTGCTCTTTTCTCAAAAGCAGAGTGTGTTTCTTGTAAGGCGAGCTAGCGTTTGTTTCCCATTTCCTAAATGGAGTTGAATCACATGCAGTTTTTGGTCCTACGAGCAAGAGTTGTTTTCTGTAAGAAGAGTCACTATTGTGCTCCCATTTTCATACTCAGGGCAAATAGCACTGGCGTCTGCTTCCAGCAATTACAGTGTATTGAACTGAAGAGGATCTACTGTTCTTGTCAGTTTGCTAAGCAGAATTGAACTAGGTATGGCCCTGTGTGTAGGAAGCACAGTTCTTTTGTTCTGAGCAAGCTCACTGTTCTGGCACTATGGGAAACACAGTAGAGTAGAAGAGTGCTCTTTTCTCAAAAGCGGAGTGTGTTTCTTGTAAGGCGAGATAGCGTTGTTTCCTAGTCCTAAATGGAGTTGAATCACATGCAGTTTTTGGTCCTACGAGCAAGAGTTGTTTTCTGGTAAGGAAAGTCACTATTGCGCTCCCATTGCCATACACAGTGCAAATAGCACTGGCGTCTGTTCCCAGCAACAACAGTGTATTGGACTGAAGAGGAGCTACTGTTCTTCTCAGTTTTTTAAGCAGAGTTGAACTAGATATAGCCTTTGTGTTTAGGAAGCACAGTTCTTTTGTTCTGAGCAAGCTCACTTTTCTGGCACTATGGGATACACAGTAGAGTAGAATTGTGCTCTTTTCTCAAAAGCAGAGTGTGTTTCTTGTAAGGCGAGCTAGCGTTTGTTTCCCAGTCCTAAATGGAGTTGAATCACATGCAGTTTCTGGTCCTACGAGCAAGAGTTGTTTTCTGTAAGAAGAGTCACTATTGTGCTCCCATTGTCATACTCAGGGCCAATAGCACTGGCGTCTGTTCCCAGCATGTACAGTGTATTGGACTGAAGAGGATCTACTGTTCTTGTCAGTTTCCTAAGCAGAATTGAACTAAATATGGCCCGTGTGTGTAGGAAGCACAGTTCTTTTGTTCTGAGCAAGCTCACTGTTCTGGCACTATGGGAAACACAGTAGAGTAGAATTGTGCTCTTTTCTCAAAAGCAGAGTGTGTTTCTTGTAAGGTGAGCTAGCGTTTGTTTCCCAGTCCTAAATGGAGTTGAATCACATGCAGTTTTTGGTCATAAGAGCAAGAGTTGTTTTCTGGTAAGGAAAGTCACTATTGTGCTCCCATTGCCATACACAGTGCAAATAGCTCTCGCGTCTGTTCCCAGCAAGTACAGTGTATTGGACTGAAGAGGAGCTACTGTTCTTGTCAGTTTCCTAAGCAGAATTGAACTAAATGTGGCCCGTGTGTGTAGGAAGCACAGTTCTTTTGTTCTGAGCAAGCTCATTGTTCTGGCCCTATAAGAAACACAGTAGAGTAGAAGAGTGCTCTTTTGTCAAAAGCAGAGTGTGTTTCTTGTAAGGCGAGCTAGCATTTGTTTCCCAGTCCTAAATGGAGTTGAATCACATGCAGTTTTTGGTCCTACGAGCAAGAGTTGTTTTCTGCTATGAAGAGTCACTATTGTGCTCCCATTGTCATACTCAGGGCAAATAGCCCTGGCGTCTGTTTCCAGCAAGTACTGTGTATTGGACTGAAGAGGATCTACTGTTCTTGTCAGTTTCCTAAGCAGAGTAGAACTAGATATGGCCCGTGTGTGTAGGAAGCACAGTTCTTTTGTTCTGAGCAAGCTGACTGTTATGACCCTATAGGAAACACAGTAGAGTAGAAGAGTGCTCTTTTCTCAAAAGCAGAGTGTGTTTCTTGTAAGGCGAGCTAGCGTTTGTTTCCCAGTCCTAAATTGAGTTGAATCACATGCAGTTTCTGGTCCTACGAGCAAGAGTTGTTTTCTGTAAGAAGAGTCACTTTTGTGCTCCCATTGTCATACTCAGGGCCAATAGCACTGGCGTCTGTTCCCAGCATGTACAGTGTATTGGACTGAAGAGGATCTACTGTTCTTGTCAGTTTCCTAAGCAGAATTGAAATAAATATGGCCCGTGTGTGTAGGAAGCACAGTTCTTTTGTTCTGAGCAAGCTCACTGTTCTGGCCCTATGGGAAACACAGTAGAGTAGAAGAGTGCTCTTTTCTCAAAAGCAGAGTGTGTTTCTTGTAAGGCGAGCTAGCGTTTGTTTACCAATCCTAAATGGAGATGAATTACTTGCACTTTTTGGTCCTACGAGCAAGAGTTGTTTTCGGGTAAGGAAAGTCACTATTGTGCTCCCATTGCCATACACAGTGCAAATAGCACTGGCGTCTGTTCCCAGCAACTACTGTGTATTGGACTGAAGAGGAGCTACTGTTCTTGTCAGTTTCCTAAGCAGAGTTGAACTAGATATGGCCCGTGTGTGTAGGAATCACAGTTGTTTTGTTCTGAGCAAGCTCACTGTTCTGGCACTATGGGAAACACAGTAGAGTAGAAGAGTGCTCTTTTCTCAAAAGCAGAGTGTGTTTCTTGTAAGGCGAGCTAGCGTTTGTTTCCCAGTCCTAAATGGAGTTGAATCACATGCAGTTTTTGGTCCTACGAGCAAGAGTTGTTTTCTGTAAGAAGAGTCACTATTGTGCTCCCATTTTCATACTCAGGGCAAATAGCACTGGTGTCTGCTTCCAGCAAGTACAGTGTATTGAACTGAAGAGGATCTACTGTTCTTGTCAGTTTGCTAAGCAGAATTGAACTAGGTATGGCCCTGTGTGCAGGAAGCACAGTTCTTTTGTTCTGAGCAAGCTCACTGTTCTGGCACTATGGGAAATACAGTAGAGTAGAAGAGTGCTCCTTTCTCAAAAGCAGAGAGTGTTTCTTGTAAGGCGAGCTAGCGTTTGTTTCCCAGTCCTAAATGGAGTTGAATCACATGCAGTGTTTGGTCCTACGACCAAGAGTTGTTTTCTGGTAAGGAAAGTCACTATTGTGCTCCCATTGCCATACACAGTGCAAATAGCTCTCGCGTCTGTTCCCAGAAAGTACAGTGTATTGGACTGAAGAGGAGCTACTGTTCTTGTCAGTTTCGTAAGCAGAGTTGAACTAGATATGGCCGGTGTGTGTAGGAAGCACAGTTCTTTTGTTCTGAGCAAGCTCACTGTTCTGGCACTATGGGAAACACAGTAGAGAAGAATTGTGCTCTTTTCTCAAAAGCAGAGTGTGTTTCTTGTAAGGCGAGCTAGCGTTTGTTTCCCAGTCCTAAATGGAGTTGAATCACATGCAGTTTTTGGTCATAAGAGCAAGAATTGTTTTCTGGTAAGGAAAGTCACTATTGTGCTCCCATTGACATACACAGTGCAAATAGCTCTCGCGTCTGTTCCCAGCAAGTACAGTGTATTGGACTGAAGAGGAGCTACTGTTCTTGTCAGTTTCCTAAGCAGAATTGAACTAAATGTGGCCCGTGTGTGTAGGAAGCACAGTTCTTTTCTTCTGAGCAAGCTCATTGTTCTGGCTCCATAAGAAACACAGTAGAGTAGAAGAGTGCTCTTTTGTCAAAAGCAGAGTGTCTTTCTTGTAAGGCGAGCTAGCATTTGTTTCCCAGTCCTAAATGGAGTTGAATCACATGCAGTTTTTGGTCCTACGAGCAAGAGTTGTTTTCTGCTATGAAGAGTCACTATTGTGCTCCCATTGTCATACTCAGGGCAAATAGCACTGGCGTCTGTTTCCAGCAAGTACTGTGTATAGGACTGAAGAGGATCTACTGTTCTTGTCAGTTTCCTAAGCAGAATTGAACTAGATATGTCCCTGTGTGTAGGAATTACAGTTCTTTCGTTCTGAGCAAGCTCACTGTTCTGGCACTGTGGGAAACACAGTAGAGAAGAGGAGTGCTCTTTTCTCAAAAGCAGAGTGTGTTCCTTGTTAGGCGAGCTAGCGTTTGTTTCCCAGTCCTAAATGGAGTTGAATCACATGCAGTTTTTGGCCCTACGAGCAAGAGTTGTTTTCTGTAAGAAGAGTCACTATTGTGCTCCCATTGTCATACTCAGGGCAAATAGCACTGGCGTTTGTTTCCAGCAAGTACAGTGTATTGAACTGAAGAGGATCTACTGTTCTTGTCAGTTTGCAAAGCAGAATTGTACTAGGTATGGCCCTGTGTGTAGGAAGCACAGTTCTTTTGTTCTGAGCAAGCTCACTCTTCTGGCACTACGGGAAACACAGTAGAGTAGAAGAGTGCTCCTTTCTCAAAAGCTGACTGTGTTTCTTGTAAGGCGAGCTAGCGTTTGTTTCCCAGTCCTAAATTGAGTTGAATCACATGCAGTTTTATGTCCTACGAGCAAGAGTTGTTTTCTGGTAAGGAAAGTCACTATTGCGCTCCCATTGCCATACACAGTGCAATTAGCTCTCGCGTCTGTTCCCAGCAAGTACAGTGTATTGGACTGAAGAGGAGCTACTGTTCTTGTCAGTTTCCTAAGCAGAGTTGAACTAGATATGGCCCTGTGTGTAGGAATCACAGTTCTTTTGTTCTGAGCAACTCACTGTTCAGACACCATAGGAAACACAGTAGAATAGAAGCGTGCTCTTTTCTCAAAAGTAGAGATTGTTTCTTGCAAGGCGAGCTAGCGTTTGTTTCCCAGTCCTAAATGTAGTTGAATCACATGCAGTATCTGGTCCTACGAGCAAGAGTTGTTTTCTGCTATGAAGAGTCACTATTGTGCTCCCATTGCCATACACAGTGCAAATAGCTCTCGCGTCTGTTCCTAGCAAGTACAGTGTATTGGACTCAAGAGGAGCTACTGTTCTTGTCAGTTTCCTAAGCAGAATTGAACTAAATGTGGCCCGTGTGTGTAGGAAGCACTGTTCTTTTGTTCTGAGCAAGCTCATTGTTCTGGCCCTATAAGAAACACAGTAGAGTAGAAGAGTGCTCTTTTGTCAAAAGCAGAGTGTGTTTCTTGTAAGGCGAGCTAGCGTTTGTTTCCCAGTCCTAAATGGAGTTGAATCACATGCAGTTTTTGGTCCTACGAGCAAGAGTTGTTTTCTGCTATGAAGAGTCACTATTGTGCTCCCATTGTCATACTCAGGGCAAATAGCACTGGCGTCTGTTTCCAGCAAGTACTGTGTATTGGACTGAAGAGGATCTACTGTTCTTGTCAGTTTCCTAAGCAGAATTGAACTAGATATGTCCCTGTGTGTAGGAATTACAGTTCTTTTGTTCTGAGCAAGCTCACTGTTCTGGCACTGTGGGAAACACAGTAGAGAAGAGGAGTGCTCTTTTCTCAAAAGCAGAGTGTGTTCCTTGTTAGGCGAGCTAGCGTTTGTTTCCCAGTCCTAAATGGAGTTGAATCACATGCAGTTTTTGGTCCTACGAGCAAGAGTTGTTTTCTGGTAAGGAAAGTCACTATTGCGCTCCCATTGCCTTACACAGTACAAATATATCTCGCGTCTGTTCCCAGCAAGTACAGTGTATTGGACCTAAGAGGAGCTACTGTTCTTGTCAGTTTCCAAAGCAGAGTTGAACTAGATATGGCCCGTGTGTGTCGGAAGCACAGTTCTTTTGTTCTGAACAAGCTCACTGTTCTGACCCTATAGGAAACACAGTCGAGTAGAAGAGTGCTCTTTTCTCAAAAGCAGAGTGTGTTTCTTGTAAGGCGAGCTAGCGTTTGTTTCCCAATCCTAAAAGGAGATGAATTACATGCAGTTTTTGGTCCTACGAGCAAGAGTTGTATCCGGGTAAGGAAAGTCACTATTGCGCTCCCATTGCCATACACAGTGCAAATAGCACTGGCGTCTGTTCCCAGCAACTACAGAGTATTGGACTGAAGAGGAGCTACTGTTCTTGTCAGTTTCCTAAGCAGAGTTGAACTAGATATGGCCCGTGTGTGTAGGAATCACAGTTCTTTTGTTCTGAGCAAGCTCACTGTTCTGGCACTATGGGAAACACAGTAGAGTAGAAGAGGGCTCTTTTCTCAAAAGCAGAGTGTGTTTCTTGTAAGGCGAGATAGCGTTTGTTTGCCAGTCCTAAATGGAGTTGAATCCCATGCAGTTTGTGGTCCTACGACCGAGAGTTGCTTTCTGGTAAGGAAAGTCACTATTGCGCTCCCATTGCCGTACACAGTGCAAATAGCTCTCGCGTCTGTACCCAGCAAGTACAGTGTATTGGACCTAAGAGGAGCTACTGTTCTTGTCAGTTTCCTAAGCAGAGTTGAACTAGATATGGCCCGTGTGTGTCGGAAGCACAGTTCTTTTGTTCTGAGCAAGCTCACTGTTCTGACCCTATAGGAAACCCAGTAGAGTAGAAGAGTGCTCTTTTCTGAAAAGCAAAGTGTGTTTCTTGTAAGGCGAGCTAGCGTTTGTTTCCCAGTCCTAAATGGAGTTGAATCACATGCAGTTTTTGGTCCTACGAGCAAGAGTTGTTTTCTGGTAAGAAGAGTCACTATTGTGCTCCCATTGTGATACTCAGGGCAAATAGCACTGGCGTCTGTTTCCAGCAAGTACAGGGTATTGGACTGAAGAGAATCTAAGGTTTGTGTCAGTTTCCTAAGCAGAATTGAACTAGGTATGGCCCTGTGTGTAGGAAGCACAGTTCTTTTGTTCAGAGCAAGCTCACTGTTCTGGCACTATGGGAAACACAGTAGCGTAGAAGAGTGCTCTTTTCTCAAAAGCAGAGTGTGTTTCTTGTAAGGCGAGATAGCGTTTGTTTCCCAGTCCTAAATGGAGTTGAATCACATGCAGTTTTTGGTCTTACGAGCAAGAGTTGTATTCTGGTAAGGAAAGTCACTATTGCGCTCCCATTGTCATACACAGTGCAAATAGCAGTGGCGTCTGTTCCCAGCAACTACAGTGTATTGGACTGAAGAGGAGCTACTGTTCTTCTCAGTTTTTTAAGCAGAGTTGAACTAGATATAGCCGGTGTGTGTAGGAAGCACAGTTCTTTTGTTCTGAGCAAGCTCACTGTTCTGGCACTATGGGAAACACAGTAGAGTAGAATTGTGCTCTTTTCTCAAAAGCAGAGTGTGTTTCTTGTAAGGGGAGCTAGCGTTTGTTTCCCAGTCCTAAATGGAGTTGAATCACATGCAGTTTTTGGTCATAAGAGCAAGAGTTGTTTTCTGGTAAGGAAAGTCACTATTGTGCTCCCATTGCCATACACAGTGCAAATAGCTCTCGCGTCTGTTCCCAGCAAGTACAGTGTATTGGACTGAAGAGGAGCTACTGTTCTTGTCAGTTTCCTAAGCAGAATTGAACTAAATGTGGCCCGTGTGTGTAGGAAGCACAGTTCTTTTGTTCTGAGCAAGCTCATTGTTCTGGCCCTATAAGAAACACAGTAGAGTAGAAGAGTGCTCTTTTGTCAAAAGCAGAGTGTGTTTCTTGTAAGGCGAGCTAGCATTTGTTTCCCAGTCCTAAATGGAGTTGAATCACATGCAGTTTTTGGTCCTACGAGCAAGAGTTGTTTTCTGCTATGAAGAGTCACTATTGTGCTCCCATTGTCATACTCAGGGCAAATAGCACTGGCGTCTGTTTCCAGCAAGTACTGTGTATTGGACTGAAGAGGATCTACTGTTCTTGTCAGTTTCCTAAGCAGAATTGAACTAGGTATGGCCCTGTGTGTAGGAAGCACAGTTCTTTTGTTCAGAGCAAGCTCACTGTTCTGGCACTATGGGAAACACAGTAGAGTAGAAGAGTGCTCTTTTCTCAAAAGCAGAGTGTGTTTCTTGTAAGGCGAGCTAGCGTTTGTTTCCCAGTCCTAAATGGAGTTGAATCACATGCAGTTTTTGGTCCTACGAGCAAGAGTTGTATTCTGGTAAGGAAAGTCACTATTGCGCTCCCATTGTCATACACAGTGCAAATAGCAGTGGCGTCTGTTCCCAGCAACTACAGTGTATTGGACTGAAGAGGAGCTACTGTTCTTCTCAGTTTTTTAAGCAGAGTTGAACTAGATATAGCCGGTGTGTGTAGGAAGCACAGTTCTTTTGTTCTGAGCAAGCTCACTGTTCTGGCACTATGGGAAACACAGTAGACTAGAATTGTGCTCTTTTCTCAAAAGCAGAGTGTGTTTCTTGTAAGGCGAGCTAGCGTTTGTATCCCAGTCCTAAATGGAGTTGAATCACATGCAGTTTTTGGTCATAAGAGCAAGAATTGTTTTCTGGTAAGGAAAGTCACTATTGTGCTCCCATTGCCATACACAGTGCAAATAGCTCTCGCGTCTGTTCCTAGCAAGTACAGTGTATTGGACTCAAGAGGAGCTACTGTTCTTGTCAGTTTCCTAAGCAGAATTGAACTAAATGTGGCCCGTGTGTGTAGGAAGCACTGTTCTTTTGTTCTGAGCAAGCTCATTGTTCTGGCCCTATAAGAAACACAGTAGAGTAGAAGAGTGCTCTTTTGTCAAAAGCAGAGTGTGTTTCTTGTAAGGCGAGCTAGCATTTGTTTCCCAGTCCTAAATGGAGTTGAATCACATGCAGTTTTTGGTCCTACGAGCAAGAGTTGTTTTCTGCTATGAAGAGTCACTATTGTGCTCCCATTGTCATACTCAGGGCAAATAGCACTGGCGTCTGTTTCCAGCAAGTACTGTGTATTGGACTGAAGAGGATCTACTGTTCTTGTCAGTTTCCTAAGCAGAATTGAACTAGATATGTCCCTGTGTGTAGGAATTACAGTTCTTTTGTTCTGAGCAAGCTCACTGTTCTGGCACTGTGGGAAACACAGTAGAGAAGAGGAGTGCTCTTTTCTCAAAAGCAGAGTGTGTTCCTTGTTAGGCGAGCTAGCGTTTGTTTCCCAGTCCTAAATGGAGTTGAATCACATGCAGTTTTTGGTCCTACGAGCAAGAGTTGTTTTCTGGTAAGGAAAGTCACTATTGCGCTCCCATTGCCTTACACAGTACAAATATATCTCGCGTCTGTTCCCAGCAAGTACAGTGTATTGGACCTAAGAGGAGCTACTGTTCTTGTCAGTTTCCAAAGCAGAGTTGAACTAGATATGGCCCGTGTGTGTCGGAAGCACAGTTCTTTTGTTCTGAACAAGCTCACTGTTCTGACCCTATAGGAAACACAGTCGAGTAGAAGAGTGCTCTTTTCTCAAAAGCAGAGTGTGTTTCTTGTAAGGCGAGCTAGCGTTTGTTTCCCAATCCTAAAAGGAGATGAATTACATGCAGTTTTTGGTCCTACGAGCAAGAGTTGTATCCGGGTAAGGAAAGTCACTATTGCGCTCCCATTGCCATACACAGTGCAAATAGCACTGGCGTCTGTTCCCAGCAACTACAGAGTATTGGACTGAAGAGGAGCTACTGTTCTTGTCAGTTTCCTAAGCAGAGTTGAACTAGATATGGCCCGTGTGTGTAGGAATCACAGTTCTTTTGTTCTGAGCAAGCTCACTGTTCTGGCACTATGGGAAACACAGTAGAGTAGAAGAGGGCTCTTTTCTCAAAAGCAGAGTGTGTTTCTTGTAAGGCGAGATAGCGTTTGTTTGCCAGTCCTAAATGGAGTTGAATCCCATGCAGTTTGTGGTCCTACGACCGAGAGTTGCTTTCTGGTAAGGAAAGTCACTATTGCGCTCCCATTGCCGTACACAGTGCAAATAGCTCTCGCGTCTGTACCCAGCAAGTACAGTGTATTGGACCTAAGAGGAGCTACTGTTCTTGTCAGTTTCCTAAGCAGAGTTGAACTAGATATGGCCCGTGTGTGTCGGAAGCACAGTTCTTTTGTTCTGAGCAAGCTCACTGTTCTGACCCTATAGGAAACCCAGTAGAGTAGAAGAGTGCTCTTTTCTCAAAAGCAAAGTGTGTTTCTTGTAAGGCGAGCTAGCGTTTGTTTCCCAGTCCTAAATGGAGTTGAATCACATGCAGTTTTTGGTCCTACGAGCAAGAGTTGTTTTCTGGTAAGAAGAGTCACTATTGTGCTCCCATTGTCATACTCAGGGCAAATAGCACTGGCGTCTGTTTCCAGCAAGTACAGGGTATTGGACTGAAGAGAATCTAAGGTTTGTGTCAGTTTCCTAAGCAGAATTGAACTAGGTATGGCCCTGTGTGTAGGAAGCACAGTTCTTTTGTTCAGAGCAAGCTCACTGTTCTGGCACTATGGGAAACACAGTAGCGTAGAAGAGTGCTCTTTTCTCAAAAGCAGAGTGTGTTTCTTGTAAGGCGAGATAGCGTTTGTTTCCCAGTCCTAAATGGAGTTGAATCACATGCAGTTTTTGGTCTTACGAGCAAGAGTTGTATTCTGGTAAGGAAAGTCACTATTGCGCTCCCATTGTCATACACAGTGCAAATAGCAGTGGCGTCTGTTCCCAGCAACTACAGTGTATTGGACTGAAGAGGAGCTACTGTTCTTCTCAGTTTTTTAAGCAGAGTTGAACTAGATATAGCCGGTGTGTGTAGGAAGCACAGTTCTTTTGTTCTGAGCAAGCTCACTGTTCTGGCACTATGGGAAACACAGTAGAGTAGAATTGTGCTCTTTTCTCAAAAGCAGAGTGTGTTTCTTGTAAGGCGAGCTAGCGTTTGTTTCCCAGTCCTAAATGGAGTTGAATCACATGCAGTTTTTGGTCATAAGAGCAAGAGTTGTTTTCTGGTAAGGAAAGTCACTATTGTGCTCCCATTGCCATACACAGTGCAAATAGCTCTCGCGTCTGTTCCCAGCAAGTACAGTGTATTGGACTGAAGAGGAGCTACTGTTCTTGTCAGTTTCCTAAGCAGAATTGAACTAAATGTGGCCCGTGTGTGTAGGAAGCACAGTTCTTTTGTTCTGAGCAAGCTCATTGTTCTGGCCCTATAAGAAACACAGTAGAGTAGAAGAGTGCTCTTTTGTCAAAAGCAGAGTGTGTTTCTTGTAAGGCGAGCTAGCATTTGTTTCCCAGTCCTAAATGGAGTTGAATCACATGCAGTTTTTGGTCCTACGAGCAAGAGTTGTTTTCTGCTATGAAGAGTCACTATTGTGCTCCCATTGTCATACTCAGGGCAAATAGCACTGGCGTCTGTTTCCAGCAAGTACTGTGTATTGGACTGAAGAGGATCTACTGTTCTTGTCAGTTTCCTAAGCAGAATTGAACTAGATATGTCCCTGTGTGTAGGAATTACAGTTCTTTTGTTCTGAGCAAGCTCACTGTTCTGGCACTGTGGGAAACACAGTAGAGAAGAGGAGTGCTCTTTTCTCAAAAGCAGAGTGTGTTCCTTGTTAGGCGAGCTAGCGTTTGTTTCCAAGTCCTAAATGGAGTTGAATCACATGCAGTTTTTGGTCCTACGAGCAAGAGTTGTTTTCTGGTAAGGAAAGTCACTATTGCGCTCCCATTGCCTTACACAGTACAAATATACCTCGCGTCTGTTCCCAGCAAGTACAGTGTATTGGACCTAAGAGGAGCTACTGTTCTTGTCAGTTTCCAAAGCAGAGTTGAACTAGATATGGCCCGTGTGTGTCGGAAGCACAGTTCTTTTGTTCTGAACAAGCTCACTGTTCTGACCCTATAGGAAACACAGTCGAGTAGAAGAGTGCTCTTTTCTCAAAAGCAGAGTGTGTTTCTTGTAAGGCGAGCTAGCGTTTGTTTCCCAATCCTAAAAGGAGATGAATTACATGCAGTTTTTGGTCCTACGAGCAAGAGTTGTTTCCGGGTAAGGAAAGTCACTATTGCGCTCCCATTGCCATACACAGTGCAAATAGCACTGGCGTCTGTTCCCAGCAACTACAGTGTATTGGACTGAAGAGGAGCTACTGTTCGTGTCAGTTTCCTAAGCAGAGTTGAACTAGATATGGCCCGTGTGTGTAGGAATCACAGTTCTTTTGTTCTGAGCAAGCTCACTGTTCTGGCACTATGGGAAACACAGTAGAGTAGAAGAGGGCTCTTTTCTCAAAAGCAGAGTGTGTTTCTTGTAAGGCGAGATAGCGTTTGTTTCCCAGTCCTAAATGGAGTTGAATCACATGCAGTTTTTGGTCCTACGACCGAGAGTTGCTTTCTGGTAAGGAAAGTCACTATTGGGCTCCCATTGCCATACACAGTGCAAATAGCTCTCGCGTCTGTACCCAGCAAGTACAGTGTATTGGACCTAAGAGGAGCTACTGTTCTTGTCAGTTTCCTAAGCAGAGTTGAACTAGATATGGCCCGTGTGTGTCGGAAGCACAGTTCTTTTGTTCTGAGCAAGCTCACTGTTCTGACCCTATAGGAAACCCAGTAGAGTAGAAGAGTGCTCTTTTCTGAAAAGCAAAGTGTGTTTCTTGTAAGGCGAGCTAGCGTTTGTTTCCCAGTCCTAAATGGAGTTGAATCACATGCAGTTTTTGGTCCTACGAGCAAGAGTTGTTTTCTGGTAAGAAGAGTCACTATTGTGCTCCCATTGTCATACTCAGGGCAAATAGCACTGGCGTCTGTTTCCAGCAAGTACAGGGTATTGGACTGAAGAGAATCTAAGGTTTCTGTCAGTTTCCTAAGCAGAATTGAACTAGGTATGGCCCTGTGTGTAGGAAGCACAGTTCTTTTGTTCAGAGCAAGCTCACTGTTCTGGCACTATGGGAAACACAGTAGCGTAGAAGAGTGCTCTTTTCTCAAAAGCAGAGTGTGTTTCTTGTAAGGCGAGATAGCGTTTGTTTCCCAGTCCTAAATGGAGTTGAATCACATGCAGTTTTTGGTCTTACGAGCAAGAGTTGTATTCTGGTAAGGAAAGTCACTATTGCGCTCCCATTGTCATACACAGTGCAAATAGCAGTGGCGTCTGTTCCCAGCAACTACAGTGTATTGGACTGAAGAGGAGCTACTGTTCTTCTCAGTTTTTTAAGCAGAGTTGAACTAGATATAGCCGGTGTGTGTAGGAAGCACAGTTCTTTTGTTCTGAGCAAGCTCACTGTTCTGGCACTATGGGAAACACAGTAGAGTAGAATTGTGCTCTTTTCTCAAAAGCAGAGTGTGTTTCTTGTAAGGCGAGCTAGCGTTTGTTTCCCAGTCCTAAATGGAGTTGAATCACATGCAGTTTTTGGTCATAAGAGCAAGAGTTGTTTTCTGGTAAGGAAAGTCACTATTGTGCTCCCATTGCCATACACAGTGCAAATAGCTCTCGCGTCTGTTCCCAGCAAGTACAGTATATTGGACTGAAGAGGAGCTACTGTTCTTGTCAGTTTCCTAAGCAGAATTGAACTAAATGTGGCCCGTGTGTGTAGGAAGCACAGTTCTTTTGTTCTGAGCAAGCTCATTGTTCTGGCCCTATAAGAAACACAGTAGAGTAGAAGAGTGCTCTTTTGTCAAAAGCAGAGTGTGTTTCTTGTAAGGCGAGCTAGCATTTGTTTCCCAGTCCTAAATGAAGTTGAATCACATGCAGTTTTTGGTCCTACGAGCAAGAGTTGTTTTCTGCTATGAAGAGTCACTATTGTGCTCCCATTGTCATACTCAGGGCAAATAGCACTGGCGTCTGTTTCCAGCAAGTACTGTGTATGGGACTGAAGAGGATCTACTGTTCTTGTCAGTTTCCTAAGCAGAATTGAACTAGATATGTCCCTGTGTGTAGGAATTACAGTTCTTTTGTTCTGAGCAAGCTCACTGTTCTGGCACTGTGGGAAACACAGTAGAGAAGAGGAGTGCTCTTTTCTCAAAAGCAGAGTGTGTTCCTTGTTAGGCGAGCTAGCGTTTGTTTCCAAGTCCTAAATGGAGTTGAATCACATGCAGTTTTTGGTCCTACGAGCAAGAGTTGTTTTCTGGTAAGGAAAGTCACTATTGCGCTCCCATTGCCTTACACAGTACAAATATACCTCGCGTCTGTTCCCAGCAAGTACAGTGTATTGGACCTAAGAGGAGCTACTGTTCTTGTCAGTTTCCAAAGCTGAGTTGAACTAGATATGGCCCGTGTGTGTCGGAAGCACAGTTCTTTTGTTCTGAGCAAGCTCACTGTTCTGACCTTATAGGAAACACAGTAGAGTAGAAGAGGGCTCTTTTCTCAAAAGCAGAGTGTGTTTCTTGTAAGGCGAGCTAGCGTTTGTTTCCCAATCCTAAAAGGAGATGAATTACATGCAGTTTTTGGTCCTACGAGCAATAGTTGTTTCCGGGTAAGGAAAGTCACTATTGCGCTCCCATTGCCATACACAGTGCAAATAGCACTGGCGTCTGTTCCAAGCAACTACAGTGTATTGGACTGAAGAGGAGCTACTGTTCTTGTCAGTTTCCTAAGCAGAGTTGAACTAGATATGGCCCGTGTGTGTAGGAATCACAGTTCTTTTGTTCTGAGCAAGCTCACTGTTCTGGCACTATGGGAAACACAGTAGAGTAGAATTGTGCTCTTTTCTCAAAAGCAGAGTGTGTTTCTTGTAAGGCGAGCTAGCGTTTGTTTCCCAGTCCTAAATGGAGTTGAATCACATGCAGTTTTTGGTCATAAGAGCAAGAGTTGTTTTCTGGTAAGGAAAGTCACTATTGTGCTCCCATTGCCATACACAGTGCAAATAGCTCTCGCGTCTGTTCCCAGCAAGTACAGTGTATTGGACTGAAGAGGAGCTACTGTTCTTGTCAGTTTCCTAAGCAGAATTGAACTAAATGTGGCCCGTGTGTGTAGGAAGCACAGTTCTTTTGTTCTGAGCAAGCTCATTGTTCTGGCCCTATAAGAAACACAGTAGAGTAGAAGAGTGCTCTTTTGTCAAAAGCAGAGTGTGTTTCTTGTAAGGCGAGCTAGCATTTGTTTCCCAGTCCTAAATGGAGTTGAATCACATGCAGTTTTTGGTCCTACGAGCAAGAGTTGTTTTCTGCTATGAAGAGTCACTATTGTGCTCCCATTGTCATACTCAGGGCAAATAGCACTGGCGTCTGTTTCCAGCAAGTACTGTGTATTGGACTGAAGAGGATCTACTGTTCTTGTCAGTTTCCTAAGCAGAATTGAACTAGATATGTCCCTGTGTGTAGGAATTACAGTTCTTTTGTTCTGAGCAAGCTCACTGTTCTGGCACTGTGGGAAACACAGCAGAGAAGAGGAGTGCTCTTTTCTCAAAAGCAGAGTGTGTTCCTTGTTAGGCGAGCTAGCGTTTTTTTCCAAGTCCTAAATGGAGTTGAATCACATGCAGTTTTTGGTCCTATGAGCAAGAGTTGTTTTCTGGTAAGGAAAGTCACTATTGCGCTCCCATTGCCTTACACAGTACAAATATACCTCGCGTCTGTTCCCAGCAAGTACAGTGTATTGGACCTAAGAGGAGCTACTGTTCTTGTCAGTTTCCAAAGCAGAGTTGAACTAGATATGGCCCGTGTGTGTCGGAAGCACAGTTCTTTTGTTCTGAACAAGCTCACTGTTCTGACCCTATAGGAAACACAGTCGAGTAGAAGAGTGCTCTTTTCTCAAAAGCAGAGTGTGTTTCTTGTAAGGCGAGCTAGCGTTTGTTTCCCAATCCTAAAAGGAGATGAATTACATGCAGTTTTTGGTCCTACGAGCAAGAGTTGTTTCCGGGTAAGGAAAGTCACTATTGCGCTCCCATTGCCATACACAGTGCAAATAGCACTGGCGTCTGTTCCCAGCAACTACAGTGTATTGGACTGAAGAGGAGCTACTGTTCGTGTCAGTTTCCTAAGCAGAGTTGAACTAGATATGGCCCGTGTGTGTAGGAATCACAGTTCTTTTGTTCTGAGCAAGCTCACTGTTCTGGCACTATGGGAAACACAGTAGAGTAGAAGAGGGCTCTTTTCTCAAAAGCAGAGTGTGTTTCTTGTAAGGCGAGATAGCGTTTGTTTCCCAGTCCTAAATGGAGTTGAATCACATGCAGTTTTTGGTCCTATGACCGAGAGTTGCTTTCTGGTAAGGAAAGTCACTATTGGGCTCCCATTGCCATACACAGTGCAAATAGCTCTCGCGTCTGTACCCAGCAAGTACAGTGTATTGGACCTAAGAGGAGCTACTGTTCTTGTCAGTTTCCTAAGCAGAGTTGAACTAGATATGGCCCGTGTGTGTCGGAAGCACAGTTCTTTTGTTCTGAGCAAGCTCACTGTTCTGACCCTATAGGAAACCCAGTAGAGTAGAAGAGTGCTCTTTTCTCAAAAGCAAAGTGTGTTTCTTGTAAGGCGAGCTAGCGTTTGTTTCCCAGTCCTAAATGGAGTTGAATCACATGCAGTTTTTGGTCCTACGAGCAAGAGTTGTTTTCTGGTAAGAAGAGTCACTATTGTGCTCCCATTGTGATACTCAGGGCAAATAGCACTGGCGTCTGTTTCCAGCAAGTACAGGGTATTGGACTGAAGAGAATCTAAGGTTTGTGTCAGTTTCCTAAGCAGAATTGAACTAGGTATGGCCCTGTGTGTAGGAAGCACAGTTCTTTTGTTCAGAGCAAGCTCACTGTTCTGGCACTATGGGAAACACAGTAGCGTAGAAGAGTGCTCTTTTCTCAAAAGCAGAGTGTGTTTCTTGTAAGGCGAGATAGCGTTTGTTTCCCAGTCCTAAATGGAGTTGAATCACATGCAGTTTTTGGTCTTACGAGCAAGAGTTGTATTCTGGTAAGGAAAGTCACTATTGCGCTCCCATTGTCATACACAGTGCAAATAGCAGTGGCGTCTGTTCCCAGCAACTACAGTGTATTGGACTGAAGAGGAGCTACTGTTCTTCTCAGTTTTTTAAGCAGAGTTGAACTAGATATAGCCGGTGTGTGTAGGAAGCACAGTTCTTTTGTTCTGAGCAAGCTCACTGTTCTGGCACTATGGGAAACACAGTAGAGTAGAATTGTGCTCTTTTCTCAAAAGCAGAGTGTGTTTCTTGTAAGGCGAGCTAGCGTTTGTTTCCCAGTCCTAAATGGAGTTGAATCACATGCAGTTTTTGGTCATAAGAGCAAGAGTTGTTTTCTGGTAAGGAAAGTCACTATTGTGCTCCCATTGCCATACACAGTGCAAATAGCTCTCGCGTCTGTTCCCGGCAAGTACAGTGTATTGGACTGAAGAGGAGCTACTGTTTTTGTCAGTTTCCTAAGCAGAATTGAACTAAATGTGGCCCGTGTATGTAGGAAGCACAGTTCTTTTGTTCTGAGCAAGCTCATTGTTCTGGCCCTATAAGAAACACAGTAGAGTAGAAGAGTGCTCTTTTGTCAAAAGCAGAGTGTGTTTCTTGTAAGGCGAGCTAGCATTTGTTTCCAATTCCTAAATGGAGTTGAATCACATGCAGTTTTTGGTCCTACGAGCAAGAGTTGTTTTCTGCTATGAAGAGTCACTATTGTGCTCCCATTGTCATACTCAGGGCAAATAGCACTGGCGTCTGTTTCCAGCAAGTACTGTGTATTGGACTGAAGAGGATCTACTGTTCTTGTCAGTTTCCTAAGCAGAATTGAACTAGATATGTCCCTGTGTGTAGGAATTACAGTTCTTTTGTTCTGAGCAAGCTCACTGTTCTGGCACTGTGGGAAACACAGCAGAGAAGAGGAGTGCTCTTTTCTCAAAAGCAGAGTGTGTTCCTTGTTAGGCGAGCTAGCGTTTTTTTCCAAGTCCTAAATGGAGTTGAATCACATGCAGTTTTTGGTCCTATGAGCAAGAGTTGTTTTCTGGTAAGGAAAGTCACTATTGCACTCCCATTGCCTTACACAGTACAAATATACCTCGCGTCTGTTCCCAGCAAGTACAGT
The DNA here is from genome assembly GCF_949786415.1 of Peromyscus eremicus. Classification (NCBI taxonomy): domain Eukaryota; kingdom Metazoa; phylum Chordata; class Mammalia; order Rodentia; family Cricetidae; genus Peromyscus; species Peromyscus eremicus. Next base: position 222,846 of record NW_026734647.1, on the reverse strand, counting down.
GTATTGGACCTAAGAGGAGCTACTGTTCTTGTCAGTTTCCAAAGCAGAGTTGAACTAGATATGGCCCGTGTGTGTCGGAAGCACAGTTCTTTTGTTCTGAACAAGCTCACTGTTCTGACCCTATAGGAAACACAGTCGAGTAGAAGAGTGCTCTTTTCTCAAAAGCAGAGTGTGTTTCTTGTAAGGCGAGCTAGCGTTTGTTTCCCAATCCTAAAAGGAGATGAATTACATGCAGTTTTTGGTCCTACGAGCAAGAGTTGTTTCCGGGTAAGGAAAGTCACTATTGCGCTCCCATTGCCATACACAGTGCAAATAGCACTGGCGTCTGTTCCCAGCAACTACAGTGTATTGGACTGAAGAGGAGCTACTGTTCGTGTCAGTTTCCTAAGCAGAGTTGAACTAGATATGGCCCGTGTGTGTAGGAATCACAGTTCTTTTGTTCTGAGCAAGCTCACTGTTCTGGCACTATGGGAAACACAGTAGAGTAGAAGAGGGCTCTTTTCTCAAAAGCAGAGTGTGTTTCTTGTAAGGCGAGATAGCGTTTGTTTCCCAGTCCTAAATGGAGTTGAATCACATGCAGTTTTTGGTCCTATGACCGAGAGTTGCTTTCTGGTAAGGAAAGTCACTATTGGGCTCCCATTGCCATACACAGTGCAAATAGCTCTCGCGTCTGTACCCAGCAAGTACAGTGTATTGGACCTAAGAGGAGCTACTGTTCTTGTCAGTTTCCTAAGCAGAGTTGAACTAGATATGGCCCGTGTGTGTCGGAAGCACAGTTCTTTTGTTCTGAGCAAGCTCACTGTTCTGACCCTATAGGAAACCCAGTAGAGTAGAAGAGTGCTCTTTTCTCAAAAGCAAAGTGTGTTTCTTGTAAGGCGAGCTAGCGTTTGTTTCCCAGTCCTAAATGGAGTTGAATCACATGCAGTTTTTGGTCCTACGAGCAAGAGTTGTTTTCTGGTAAGAAGAGTCACTATTGTGCTCCCATTGTCATACTCAGGGCAAATAGCACTGGCGTCTGTTTCCAGCAAGTACAGGGTATTGGACTGAAGAGAATCTAAGGTTTGTGTCAGTTTCCTAAGCAGAATTGAACTAGGTATGGCCCTGTGTGTAGGAAGCACAGTTCTTTTGTTCAGAGCAAGCTCACTGTTCTGGCACTATGGGAAACACAGTAGCGTAGAAGAGTGCTCTTTTCTCAAAAGCAGAGTGTGTTTCTTGTAAGGCGAGATAGCGTTTGTTTCCCAGTCCTAAATGGAGTTGAATCACATGCAGTTTTTGGTCTTACGAGCAAGAGTTGTATTCTGGTAAGGAAAGTCACTATTGCGCTCCCATTGTCATACACAGTGCAAATAGCAGTGGCGTCTGTTCCCAGCAACTACAGTGTATTGGACTGAAGAGGAGCTACTGTTCTTCTCAGTTTTTTAAGCAGAGTTGAACTAGATATAGCCGGTGTGTGTAGGAAGCACAGTTCTTTTGTTCTGAGCAAGCTCACTGTTCTGGCACTATGGGAAACACAGTAGAGTAGAATTGTGCTCTTTTCTCAAAAGCAGAGTGTGTTTCTTGTAAGGCGAGATAGCGTTTGTTTCCCAGTCCTAAATGGAGTTGAATCACATGCAGTTTTTGGTCATAAGAGCAAGAGTTGTTTTCTGGTAAGGAAAGTCACTATTGTGCTCCCATTGCCATACACAGTGCAAATAGCTCTCGCGTCTGTTCCCAGCAAGTACAGTGTATTGGACTGAAGAGGAGCTACTGTTCTTGTCAGTTTCCTAAGCAGAATTGAACTAAATGTGGCCCGTGTGTGTAGGAAGCACAGTTCTTTTGTTCTGAGCAAGCTCATTGTTCTGGCCCTATAAGAAACACAGTAGAGTAGAAGAGTGCTCTTTTGTCAAAAGCAGAGTGTGTTTCTTGTAAGGCGAGCTAGCATTTGTTTCCCAGTCCTAAATGAAGTTGAATCACATGCAGTTTTTGGTCCTACGAGCAAGAGTTGTTTTCTGCTATGAAGAGTCACTATTGTGCTCCCATTGTCATACTCAGGGCAAATAGCACTGGCGTCTGTTTCCAGCAAGTACTGTGTATTGGACTGAAGAGGATCTACTGTTCTTGTCAGTTTCCTAAGCAGAATTGAACTAGATATGTCCCTGTGTGTAGGAATTACAGTTCTTTTGTTCTGAGCAAGCTCACTGTTCTGGCACTGTGGGAAACACAGTAGAGAAGAGGAGTGCTCTTTTCTCAAAAGCAGAGTGTGTTCCTTGTTAGGCGAGCTAGCGTTTGTTTCCAAGTCCTAAATGGAGTTGAATCACATGCAGTTTTTGGTCCTACGAGCAAGAGTTGTTTTCTGGTAAGGAAAGTCACTATTGCGCTCCCATTGCCTTACACAGTACAAATATACCTCGCGTCTGTTCCCAGCAAGTACAGTGTATTGGACCTAAGAGGAGCTACTGTTCTTGTCAGTTTCCAAAGCTGAGTTGAACTAGATATGGCCCGTGTGTGTCGGAAGCACAGTTCTTTTGTTCTGAGCAAGCTCACTGTTCTGACCTTATAGGAAACACAGTAGAGTAGAAGAGGGCTCTTTTCTCAAAAGCAGAGTGTGTTTCTTGTAAGGCGAGCTAGCGTTTGTTTCCCAATCCTAAAAGGAGATGAATTACATGCAGTTTTTGGTCCTACGAGCAATAGTTGTTTCCGGGTAAGGAAAGTCACTATTGCGCTCCCATTGCCATACACAGTGCAAATAGCACTGGCGTCTGTTCCAAGCAACTACAGTGTATTGGACTGAAGAGGAGCTACTGTTCTTGTCAGTTTCCTAAGCAGAGTTGAACTAGATATGGCCCGTGTGTGTAGGAATCACAGTTCTTTTGTTCTGAGCAAGCTCACTGTTCTGGCACTATGGGAAACACAGTAGAGTAGAATTGTGCTCTTTTCTCAAAAGCAGAGTGTGTTTCTTGTAAGGCGAGCTAGCGTTTGTTTCCCAGTCCTAAATGGAGTTGAATCACATGCAGTTTTTGGTCATAAGAGCAAGAGTTGTTTTCTGGTAAGGAAAGTCACTATTGTGCTCCCATTGCCATACACAGTGCAAATAGCTCTCGCGTCTGTTCCCAGCAAGTACAGTGTATTGGACTGAAGAGGAGCTACTGTTCTTGTCAGTTTCCTAAGCAGAATTGAACTAAATGTGGCCCGTGTGTGTAGGAAGCACTGTTCTTTTGTTCTGAGCAAGCTCATTGTTCTGGCCCTATAAGAAACACAGTAGAGTAGAAGAGTGCTCTTTTGTCAAAAGCAGAGTGTGTTTCTTGTAAGGCGAGCTAGCATTTGTTTCCCAGTCCTAAATGGAGTTGAATCACATGCAGTTTTTGGTCCTACGAGCAAGAGTTGTTTTCTGCTATGAAGAGTCACTATTGTGCTCCCATTGTCATACTCAGGGCAAATAGCACTGGCGTCTGTTTCCAGCAAGTACTGTGTATTGGACTGAAGAGGATCTACTGTTCTTGTCAGTTTCCTAAGCAGAATTGAACTAGATATGTCCCTGTGTGTAGGAATTACAGTTCTTTTGTTCTGAGCAAGCTCACTGTTCTGGCACTGTGGGAAACACAGTAGAGAAGAGGAGTGCTCTTTTCTCAAAAGCAGAGTGTGTTCCTTGTTAGGCGAGCTAGCGTTTGTTTCCAAGTCCTAAATGGAGTTGAATCACATGCAGTTTTTGGTCCTACGAGCAAGAGTTGTTTTCTGGTAAGGAAAGTCACTATTGCGCTCCCATTGCCTTACACAGTACAAATATACCTCGCGTCTGTTCCCAGCAAGTACAGTGTATTGGACCTAAGAGGAGCTACTGTTCTTTTCAGTTTCCAAAGCAGAGTTGAACTAGATATGGCCCGTGTGTGTCGGAAGCACAGTTCTTTTGTTCTGAACAAGCTCACTGTTCTGACCCTATAGGATACACAGTCGAGTAGAAGAGTGCTCTTTTCTCAAAAGCAGAGTGTGTTTCTTGTAAGGCGAGCTAGCGTTTGTTTCCCAATCCTAAAAGGAGATGAATTACATGCAGTTTTTGGTCCTACGAGCAAGAGTTGTTTCCGGGTAAGGAAAGTCACTATTGCGCTCCCATTGCCATACACAGTGCAAATAGCACTGGCGTCTGTTCCCAGCAACTACAGTGTATTGGACTGAAGAGGAGCTACTGTTCGTGTCAGTTTCCTAAGCAGAGTTGAACTAGATATGGCCCGTGTGTGTAGGAATCACAGTTCTTTTGGTCTGAGCAAGCTCACTGTTCTGGCACTATGGGAAACACAGTAGAGTAGAAGAGGGCTCTTTTCTCAAAAGCAGAGTGTGTTTCTTGTAAGGCGAGATAGCGTTTGTTTCCCAGTCCTAAATGGAGTTGAATCACATGCAGTTTTTGGTCCTACGACCGAGAGTTGCTTTCTGGTAAGGAAAGTCACTATTGGGCTCCCATTGCCATACACAGTGCAAATAGCTCTCGCGTCTGTACCCAGCAAGTACAGTGTATTGGACCTAAGAGGAGCTACTGTTCTTGTCAGTTTCCTAAGCAGAGTTGAACTAGATATGGCCCGTGTGTCGGAAGCACAGTTCTTTTGTTCTGAGCAAGCTCACTGTTCTGACCCTATAGGAAACCCAGTAGAGTAGAAGAGTGCTCTTTTTTCAAAAGCAAAGTGTGTTTCTTGTAAGGCGAGCTAGCGTTTGTTTCCCAGTCCTAAATGGAGTTGAATCACATGCAGTTTTTGGTCCTACGAGCAAGAGTTGTTTTCTGGTAAGAAGAGTCACTATTGTGCTCCCATTGTCATACTCAGGGCAAATAGCACTGGCGTCTGTTTCCAGCAAGTACAGGGTATTGGACTGAAGAGAATCTAAGGTTTGTGTCAGTTTCCTAAGCAGAATTGAACTAGGTATGGCCCTGTGTGTAGGAAGCACAGTTCTTTTGTTCAGAGCAAGCTCACTGTTCTGGCACTATGGGAAACACAGTAGCGTAGAAGAGTGCTCTTTTCTCAAAAGCAGAGTGTGTTTCTTGTAAGGCGAGATAGCGTTTGTTTCCCAGTCCTAAATGGAGTTGAATCACATGCAGTTTTTGGTCTTACGAGCAAGAGTTGTATTCTGGTAAGGAAAGTCACTATTGCGCTCCCATTGTCATACACAGTGCAAATAGCAGTGGCGTCTGTTCCCAGCAACTACAGTGTATTGGACTGAAGAGGAGCTACTGTTCTTCTCAGTTTTTTAAGCAGAGTTGAACTAGATATAGCCAGTGTGTGTAGGAAGCACAGTTCTTTTGTTCTGAGCAAGCTCACTGTTCTGGCACTATGGGAAACACAGTAGAGTAGAATTGTGCTCTTTTCTCAAAAGCAGAGTGTGTTTCTTGTAAGGCGAGCTAGCGTTTGTTTCCCAGTCCTAAATGGAGTTGAATCACATGCAGTTTTTGGTCATAAGAGCAAGAGTTGTTTTCTGGTAAGGAAAGTCACTATTGTGCTCCCATTGCCATACACAGTGCAAATAGCTCTCTCGTCTGTACCTAGCAAGTACAGTGTATTGGACTGAAGAGGAGCTACTGTTCTTGTCAGTTTCCTAAGCAGAATTGAACTAACTGTGGCCCGTGTATGTAGGAAGCACAGTTCTTTTGTTCTGAGCAAGCTCACTCTTCTGGCACTATCGGAAACACAGTAGAGTAGAAGAGGGCTCTTTTCTCAAAAGCAGAGTGTGCTTCTTGTAAGGCGAGCTAGCGTTTGTTTCCCAGTCCCAAATGGAGTTGAATCACATGCAGTTTTTGGTCCTATGAGCAAGAATTTTTTTCTGGTAAGGAAAGTCACTATTGTGCTCCCATTGCCATACACAGTGCAAATAGCTCTGGCGTCTGTTCCCAGCAAGTACAGTGTATTGGACTGAAGAGGATCTACTGTTCTTGTCAGTTTCCTAAGCAGAATTGAACTAGATATGGCCCTGTGTGTAGGAAGCACAGTTCTTTTGTTCTGAGTAAGCTCACTGATCTGGCAATATGGGAAACACAATAGAGTAGAAGAGTGCTCTTTTCTCAAAAGCAGAGTGTGTTTCTTGTAAGGCGAGCTAGCGTTTGTTTCCCAGTCCTAAATGGAGATGAATCACATGCAGCTTTTGGTCCCACGACCAAGAGTTGTTTTCTGGTAAGGAAAGTCACTATTGCACTCCCATTGCCATACAAAGTGCAAATAGCTCTCGCGTCTGTACCCAGCAAGTACAGTGTATTGGACTGAAGAGGAGCTACTGTTCTTGACAGTTTCCTACGCAGAATTGAACTAGATATGTCCCGTGTGTGTAGGAAGCACAGTTCTTTTGTTCTGAGCAAGCTCACTGTTCTGGCACTATGGAAAACACAGTAGAGTAGCAGAGTGCTCTTTTCTCAAAAGCAGAGTGTGTTTCTTGTAAGGCGAGTTAGCGTTTGTTTCCCAGTCCTAAATGGAGTTGAATCACATGCAGTTTTTGGTCCTACGAGCAAGAGTTGTTTTCTGGTAAGAAGAGTCACTATTGTGTTCCAATTGTCATACTCACGGCAAATAGCACTGGCGTCTGTTTCCAGCAAGTACAGGTTATTGGACTGAAGAGAAGCTACTGTTCTTGTCAGTTTCCTAAGCAGAATTCAACTAGGTATGGCCCGTGTGTGTAGGAAGCACAGCTCTTTTGTTCTGAGCAAGCTCACTGTTTGGACCCCATAGGAAACACAGTAGAGTAGTAGAGTGCTCTTTTCTCAAAAGCAGAGTGTGTTTCTTGTAAGGTGAGCTAGCGTTTGTTTCCCAGTTCTAAATGGAGTTGAATACCATGCAGTTTCTGGTCCTATGAGCAAGAGATGTTTTCTTGTAAGAAGAGTCACTATTGCGCTCCCATTGTCAAACACAGGGCAAAAAGCACTGGCGTCTGTTCCCAGCATGTACAGTGTATTGGACTGAAGAGGATCTACTGTTCTTGTCAGTTTCCTAAGCAGAATTTAACTAAATATGGCCCGTGTGTGTAGGAAGCACAGTTCTTTTGTTCTGAGCAAGCTCACTGTTCTGGTCCTATAGGAAACACAGTAGAGTAGAAGAGTGCTCTTTTCTCATAAGCAGAGTGTGTTTCTTGTAAGGCGAGCTAGCGTTTGTTTCCTAGTCCTAAATGGAGTTGAATCACATGCAGTTTTTGGTCCTAGAGCAAGAGTTGTTTTCTGGTAAGGAAAGTCACTATTGCGCTCCAATTGTCATACACAGTGCAAATAGCTCTTGCGTCTGTTCCCAGCAAGTAGAGTGCATTGGACTGAAGAGGTGCTACTGTTCTTGTCAGTTTCCTAAGCAGTGTTGAACTAGATATGGCCCGTGTGTGTAGGAAGCACAGTTCTTTTGTTCTGAGCAAGCTCACTGTTCAGACACCATAGGAAACACAGTAGAGTAGAAGTGTGCTCTTTTCTCAAAAGAAGAAAGTGTTTCATGTAAGGCGAGCTAGCGTTTGTTTACCAGTCGTAAATGGAGTTGAATCACATGCAGTTTCTGGTCCTATGAGCAAGAGATGTTTTCTGGTAAGAAGAGTCACTATTGCGCTCCCGTTGTCATACACAGGGCAAAAAGCACTGGCGTCTGTTCCCAGCATGTACAGTGTATTGGACTGAAGAGGATCTACTGTTCTTGTCAGTTTTCTAAGCAGAATTGAACTAAATATGGCCCGTTTGTGTAGGAAGCACAGTTCTTTTGTTCTGAGCAAGCTCGCTGTTCTGACCCTATAGGAAACACAGTAGAGTAGAAGAGTGCTCTTTTCTCAAAAGCAGAGTGTGTTTCTTGTAAGGCGAGCTAGCGTTTGTTTCCCAATCCTAAATGGAGATGAATTACATGCAGTTTTTGGTCCTACGAGCAAGAGTTGTTTTCGGGTAAGGAAAGTCACTATTGCGCTCCCATTGCCATACACAGTGCAAATAGCACTGGAGTCTGTTCCCAGCAACTATAGTGTATTGGACTGAAGAGGAGCTACTGTTCTTGTCAGTTTCCTAAGCAGAGTTGAACTAGATATGGCCCGTGTGTGTAGGAATCACAGTTCTTTTGTTCTGAGCAAGCTCACTGTTCTGGCACTATGGGAAACACAGTAGAGTATAAGAGGGCTCTTTTCTCAAAAGCAGAGTGTGTTTCTTGTAAGGCGAGCTAGCGTTTGTTTCCCAGTCCTAAATGGAGATGAATCACATGCAGCTTTTGGTCCCACGACCAAGAGTTGCTTTCTGGTAAGGAAAGTCACTATTGCACTCCCATTGCCATACAAAGTGCAAATTGCTCTCGCGTCTGTACCCAGCAAGTACAGTGTATTGGACTGAAGAGGAGCTACTGTTCTTGACAGTTTCCTAAGCAGAGTTGAACTAGATATGTCCCGTGTGTGTAGGAAGCACAGTTCTTTTGTTCTGAGCAAGCTCACTGTTCTGGCACTATGGAAAACACAGTAGAGTAGCAGAGTGCTCTTTTCTCAAAAGCAGAGTGTGTTTCTTGTAAGGCGAGCTAGCGTTTGTTTCCCAGTCCTAAATGGAGTTGAATCACATGCAGTTTTTGGTCCTACGAGCAAGAGTTGTTTTCTGGTAAGAAGAGTCACTATTGTGTTCCAATTGTCATACTCACGGCAAATAGCACTGGCGTCTGTTTCCAGCAAGTACAGGTTATTGGACTGAAGAGAAGCTACTGTTCTTGTCAGTTTCCTAAGCAGAATTCAACTAGGTATGGCCCGTGTGTGTAGGAAGCACAGCTCTTTTGTTCTGAGCAAGCTCACTGTTTGGACCCCATAGGAAACACAGTAGAGTAGAAGAGTGCTCTTTTCTCAAAAGCAGAGTGTGTTTCTTGTAAGGTGAGCTAGCATTTGTTTCCCAGTTCTAAATGGAGTTGAATACCATGCAGTTTCTGGTCCTATGAGCAAGAGATGTTTTCTTGTAAGGAGAGTCACTATTGCGCTCCCATTGTCACACAGGGCAAAAAGCACTGACGTCTGTTCCCAGCATGTACAGTGTATTGGACTGAAGAGGATCTACTATTCTTGTCAGTTTCCTAAGCAGAATTTAACTAAATATGGCCCGTGTGTGTAGGAAGCACAGTTCTTTTGTTCTGAGCAAGCTCACTGTTCTGGTCCTATAGGAAACACAGTAGAGTAGAAGAGTGCTCTTTTCTCAAAAGCAGAGTGTGTTTCTTGTAAGGCGAGCTAGCGTTTGTTTCCCAGTCCTAAATGAAGTTGAATCACATGCAGTTTTTGGTCCTACGAGCAAGAGTTGTTTTCTGGTAAGGAAAGACACTATTGCGCTCCCATTGCCATACACAGTGCAAATAGCTCTGGCGTCTGTTCCCAGCAACTACAGTGTATTGGACTGAAGAGAAGCTACTGTTCTTGTCAGTTTCCTAAGCAGAGTTGAACTAGATATGGCCCTTGTGTGTAGGAAGCACAGTTCTTTTGTTCTGAGCAAGCTCACTGTTCTGGCACTATGGGAAACACAGTAGAGTAGAAGAGGGCTCTTTTCTCAAAAGCAGAGTGTGTTTCTTGTAAGGCGAGCTAGCGTTTGTTTCCCAGTCCTAAATGGAGTTGAATCACATGCAGTTTTTGGTCCTACGACCAAGAGTTGTTTTCTGGTAAGGAAAGTCACTTTTGTGCTCCCATTGCCATACACAGTGCAAATAGCTCTCGCGTCTGTACCCAGCAAGTACAGTGTATTGGACTGAAGAGGAGCTACTGTTCTTGTCAGTTTCCTAAGCAGAGTTGAACTAGATATGGCCCGTGTGTGTAGGAAGCACAGTTCTTTTGTTCTGAGCAAGCTCACTGTTCTGGCCCTATAGGAAACACAGTAGAGTAGAAGAGTGCTCTTTTCTCAAAAGCAGAGTGTGTTTCTTGTAAGGCAAGCTAGCGTTTGTTTCCCAATCCTAATGGAGTTGAATCACATGCAGTTTTTGGTCCTATGAGCAAGAGTTGTTTTTGGGTAAGGAAAGTCACTATTGCGCTCCCATTGCCATACACAGTGCAAATAGCACTGGCGTCTGTTCCCAGCAACTACAGTGTATTGGACTAAAGAGGAGCTACTGTTCTTGTCAGTTTCTTAAGCAGAATTTAACTAAATATGGCCCGTGTGTGTAGGAAGCTCAGTTCTTTTGTTCTGAGCAAGCTCACTGTTCTGGCCCTAAAGGAAACACAGTAGAGTAGAAGAGGGCTCTTTTCTCAAAAGCAGAGATTGTTCCTTGTAAGGCGAGCTAGCGTTTGTTTCCCAATCCTAAATGGAGTTGAATCACATGCAGTTTTTGGTCCTACGAGCAAGAGTTGTTTTCTGGTAAGGAAAGTCACTATTGCGCTCCCATTGCCATACACAGTACAAATAGCTCTCGCGTCTGTTCCCAGCAAGTAGAGTGTATTGGACTGAAGAGGAGCTACTGTTCTTGTCAGTTTCCTAAGCAGAGTTGAACTAGATATGGCCCGTGTGTGTAGGAAGCACAGTTCTTTTGTTCTGAGCAAGCTCACTGTTCTGATCCTATAGGAAACACAGTAGAGTAGAAGAGTGCTCTTTTCTCAAAAGTAGAGTGTGTTTCTTGTAAGGCGAGCTAGCGTTTGTTTCCCAGTCCTAAATGGAGTTGAATCACATGCAGTTTTTGGTCTACGAGCAAGAGTTGTTTTCTGGTAAGGAAAGTCACTATTGCGCTCCCATTGCCATACACAGTGCAAATAGCACTGGCGTCTGTTCCCAGCAACTACAGTGTATTGGACTGAAGAGAAGCTACTGTTCTTGTCAGTTTCCTAAGCAGAGTTGAACTAGATATGGCCCTTGTGTGTAGGAAGCACAGTTCTTTTGTTCTGAGCAAGCTCACTGTTCAGAAACCATAGAAAACACAGTAGAGTAGAAGAGTGCTCTTTTCTCAAAAGCAGAAAGTGTTTCTTGTAAGGCGAGCTAGCGTTTGTTTCCCAGTCCTAAATGGAGTTGAATCACATGCAGTTTTTGGTCCTACGAGCAAGAGTTGTTTTCTGGTAAGAAGAGTCACTATTGTGCTCCCATTGTCATGCTCAGGGCAAATAGCACTGGCGTCTGTTTCCAGCAAGTACTGTGTATTGGACTGAAGAGGATCTACTGTTCTTGTCAGTTTCCTAAGCAGAATTGAACTAGATATGTCCCTGTGTGTAGGAATTACAGTTCTTTTGTTCTGAGCAAGCTCACTGTTCTGGCACTGTGGGAAACACAGTAGAGAAGAGGAGTGCTCTTTTCTCAAAAGCAGAGTGTGTTCCTTGTTAGGCGAGCTAGCGTTTGTTTCCAAGTCCTAAATGGAGTTGAATCACATGCAGTTTTTGGTCCTACGAGCAAGAGTTGTTTTCTGGTAAGGAAAGTCACTATTGCGCTCCCATTGCCTTACACAGTACAAATATACCTCGCGTCTGTTCCCAGCAAGTACAGTGTATTGGACCTAAGAGGAGCTACTGTTCTTGTCAGTTTCCAAAGCAGAGTTGAACTAGATATGGCCCGTGTGTGTCGGAAGCACAGTTCTTTTGTTCTGAACAAGCTCACTGTTCTGACCCTATAGGAAACACAGTCGAGTAGAAGAGTGCTCTTTTCTCAAAAGCAGAGTGTGTTTCTTGTAAGGCGAGCTAGCGTTTGTTTCCCAATCCTAAAAGGAGATGAATTACATGCAGTTTTTGGTCCTACGAGCAAGAGTTGTTTCCGGGTAAGGAAAATCACTATTGCGCTCCCATTGCCATACACAGTGCAAATAGCACTGGCGTCTGTTCCCAGCAACTACAGTGTATTGGACTGAAGAGGAGCTACTGTTCGTGTCAGTTTCCTAAGCAGAGTTGAACTAGATATGGCCCGTGTGTGTAGGAATCACAGTTCTTTTGTTCTGAGCAAGCTCACTGTTCTGGCACTATGGGAAACACAGTAGAGTAGAAGAGGGCTCTTTTCTCAAAAGCAGAGTGTGTTTCTTGTAAGGCGAGATAGCGTTTGTTTCCCAGTCCTAAATGGAGTTGAATCACATGCAGTTTTTGGTCCTACGACCGAGAGTTGCTTTCTGGTAAGGAAAGTCACTATTGGGCTCCCATTGCCATACACAGTGCAAATAGCTCTCGCGTCTGTACCCAGCAAGTACAGTGTATTGGACCTAAGAGGAGCTACTGTTCTTGTCAGTTTCCTAAGCAGAGTTGAACTAGATATGGCCCGTGTGTGTCGGAAGCACAGTTCTTTTGTTCTGAGCAAGCTCACTGTTCTGACCCTATAGGAAACCCAGTAGAGTAGAAGAGTGCTCTTTTCTCAAAAGCAAAGTGTGTTTCTTGTAAGGCGAGCTAGCGTTTGTTTCCCAGTCCTAAATGGAGTTGAATCACATGCAGTTTTTGGTCCTACGAGCAAGAGTTGTTTTCTGGTAAGAAGAGTCACTATTGTGCTCCCATTGTCATACTCAGGGCAAATAGCACTGGCGTCTGTTTCCAGCAAGTACAGGGTATTGGACTGAAGAGAATCTAAGGTTTGTGTCAGTTTCCTAAGCAGAATTGATCTAGGTATGGCCCTGTGTGTAGGAAGCACAGTTCTTTTGTTCAGAGCAAGCTCACTGTTCTGGCACTATGGGAAACACAGTAGCGTAGAAGAGTGCTCTTTTCTCAAAAGCAGAGTGTGTTTCTTGTAAGGCGAGATAGCGTTTGTTTCCCAGTCCTAAATGGAGTTGAATCACATGCAGTTTTTGGTCTTACGAGCAAGAGTTGTATTCTGGTAAGGAAAGTCACTATTGCGCTCCCATTGTCATACACAGTGCAAATAGCAGTGGCGTCTGTTCCCAGCAACTACAGTGTATTGGACTGAAGAGGAGCTACTGTTCTTCTCAGTTTTTTAAGCAGAGTTGAACTAGATATAGCCGGTGTGTGTAGGAAGCACAGTTCTTTTGTTCTGAGCAAGCTCACTGTTCTGGCACTATGGGAAACACAGTAGAGTAGAATTGTGCTCTTTTCTCAAAAGCAGAGTGTGTTTCTTGTAAGGCGAGCTAGCGTTTGTTTCCCAGTCCTAAATGGAGTTGAATCACATGCAGTTTTTGGTCATAAGAGCAAGAGTTGTTTTCTGGTAAGGAAAGTCACTATTGTGCTCCCATTGCCATACACAGTGCAAATAGCTCTCGCGTCTGTTCCCAGCAAGTACAGTGTATTGGACTGAAGAGGAGCTACTGTTCTTGTCAGTTTCCTAAGCAGAATTGAACTAAATGTGGCCCGTGTGTGTAGGAAGCACAGTTCTTTTGTTCTGAGCAAGCTCATTGTTCTGGCCCTATAAGAAACACAGTAGAGTAGAAGAGTGCTCTTTTGTCAAAAGCAGAGTGTGTTTCTTGTAAGACGAGCTAGCATTTGTTTCCCAGTCCTAAATGGAGTTGAATCACATGCAGTTTTTGGTCCTACGAGCAAGAGTTGTTTTCTGCTATGAAGAGTCACTATTGTGCTCCCATTGTCATACTCAGGGCAAATAGCACTGGCGTCTGTTTCCAGCAAGTACTGTGTATTGGACTGAAGAGGATCTACTGTTCTTGTCAGTTTCCTAAGCAGAATTGAACTAGATATGTCCCTGTGTGTAGGAATTACAGTTCTTTTGTTCTGAGCAAGCTCACTGTTCTGGCACTGTGGGAAACACAGTAGAGAAGAGGAGTGCTCTTTTCTCAAAAGCAGAGTGTGTTCCTTGTTAGGCGAGCTAGCGTTTGTTTCCAAGTCCTAAATGGAGTTGAATCACATGCAGTTTTTGGTCCTACGAGCAAGAGTTGTTTTCTGGTAAGGAAAGTCACTATTGCGCTCCCATTGCCTTACACAGTACAAATATACCTCGCGTCTGTTCCCAGCAAGTACAGTGTATTGGACCTAAGAGGAGCTACTGTTCTTGTCAGTTTCCAAAGCTGAGTTGAACTAGATATGGCCCGTGTGTGTAGGAAGCACAGTTCTTTTGTTCTGAGCAAGCTCACTGTTCTGACCTTATAGGAAACACAGTAGAGTAGAAGAGGGCTCTTTTCTCAAAAGCAGAGTGTGTTTCTTGTAAGGCGAGCTAGCGTTTGTTTCCCAATCCTAAAAGGAGATGAATTACATGCAGTTTTTGGTCCTACGAGCAATAGTTGTTTCCGGGTAAGGAAAGTCACTATTGCGCTCCCATTGCCATACACAGTGCAAATAGCACTGGCGTCTGTTCCAAGCAACTACAGTGTATTGGACTGAAGAGGAGCTACTGTTCTTGTCAGTTTCCTAAGCAGAGTTGAACTAGATATGGCCCGTGTGTGTAGGAATCACAGTTCTTTTGTTCTGAGCAAGCTCACTGTTCTGGCACTATGGGAAACACAGTAAAGTAGAAGAGGGCTCTTTTCTCAAAAGCAGAGTGTGTTTCTTGTAAGGCGAGCTAGCGTTTGTTTCCCAGTCCTAAATGGAGTTGAATCACATGCAGTTTTTGGTCCTACGACCGAGAGTTGCTTTCTGGTAAGGAAAGTCACTATTGCGCTCCCATTGCCATACACAGTGCTAATAGCTCTCGCGTCTGTACCCAGCAAGTACAGTGTATTGGACCTAAGAGGAGCTACTGTTCTTGTCAGTTTCCTAAGCAGAGTTGAACTAGATATGGCCCGTGTGTGTCGAAAGCACAGTTCTTTTGTTCTGAGCAAGCTCACTGTTCTGACCCTATAGGAAACCCAGTAGAGTAGAAGAGTGCTCTTTTCTCAAAAGCAAAGTGTGTTTCTTGTAAGGCAAGCTAGCGTTTGTTTCCCAGTCCTAAATGGAGATGAATCACATGCAGCTTTTGGTCCTATGACCAAGAGTTGCTTTCTGTTAAGGATAGTCACTATTGTGCTCCCATTGCCATACACAGTGCAAATAGCTCTCTCGTCTGTACCTAGCAAGTACAGTGTATTGGACTGAAGAGGAGCTACTGTTCTTGTCAGTTTCCTAAGCAGAATTGAACTAAATGTGGCCCGTGTGTGTAGAAAGCACAGTTCTTTTGTTCTGAGCAAGCTCACTCTTCTGGCACTATGGGAAACACAGTAGAGTAGAAGAGGGCTCTTTTCTCAAAAGCAGAGTGTGTTTCTTTTAAGGCGAGCTAGCGTTTGTTTCCCAGTCCCAAATGGAGTTGAATCACATGCAGTTTTTGGTCCTACGAGCAAGAATTTTTTTCTGGTAAGGAAAGTCACTATTGTGCTCCCATTGCCATACACAGTGCAAATAGCTCTGGCGTCTGTTCCCAGCAAGTACAGTGTATTGGACTGAAGAGGATCTACTGTTCTTGTCAGTTTCCTAAGCAGAATTGAACTAGATATGGCCCTGTGTGTAGGAAGCACAGTTCTTTTGTTCTGAGTAAGCTCACTGATCTGGCAATATGGGAAACACAATAGAGTAGAAGAGTGCTCTTTTCTCAAAAGCAGAGTGTGTTTCTTGTAAGGCGAGCTAGCGTTTGTTTCCCAGTCCTAAATGGAGATGAATCACATGCAGCTTTTGGTCCCACGACCAAGAGTTGTTTTCTGGTAAGGAAAGTCACTATTGCACTCCCATTGCCATACAAAGTGCAAATAGCTCTCGCGTCTGTACCCAGCAAGTACAGTGTATTGGACTGAAGAGGAGCTACTGTTCTTGACAGTTTCCTACGCAGAGTTGAACTAGATATGTCCCGTGTGTGTAGGAAGCACAGTTCTTTTGTTCTGAGCAAGCTCACTGTTCTGGCACTATGGAAAACACAGTAGAGTAGCAGAGTGCTCTTTTCTCAAAAGCAGAGTGTGTTTCTTGTAAGGCGAGTTAGCGTTTGTTTCCCAGTCCTAAATGGAGTTGAATCACATGCAGTTTTTGGTCCTACGAGCAAGAGTTGTTTTCTGGTAAGAAGAGTCACTATTGTGTTCCAATTGTCATACTCACGGCAAATAGCACTGGCGTCTGTTTCCAGCAAGTACAGGTTATTGGACTGAAGAGAAGCTACTGTTCTTGTCAGTTTCCTAAGCAGAATTCAACTAGGTATGGCCCGTGTGTGTAGGAAGCACAGCTCTTTTGTTCTGAGCAAGCTCACTGTTTGGAACCCATAGGAAACACAGTAGAGTAGTAGAGTGCTCTTTTCTCAAAAGCAGAGTGTGTTTCTTGTAAGGTGAGCTAGCGTTTGTTTCCCAGTTCTAAATGGAGTTGAATACCATGCAGTTTCTGGTCCTATGAGCAAGAGATGTTTTCTTGTAAGAAGAGTCACTATTGCGCTCCCATTGTCAAACACAGGGCAAAAAGCACTGGCGTCTGTTCCCAGCATGTACAGTGTATTGGACTGAAGAGGATCTACTGTTCTTGTCAGTTTCCTAAGCAGAATTTAACTAAATATGGCCCGTGTGTGTAGGAAGCACAGTTCTTTTGTTCTGAGCAAGCTCACTGTTCTGGTCCTATAGGAAACACAGTAGAGTAGAAGAGTGCTCTTTTCTCATAAGCAGAGTGTGTTTCTTGTAAGGCGAGCTAGCGTTTGTTTCCTAGTCCTAAATGGAGTTGAATCACATGCAGTTTTTGGTCCTAGAGCAAGAGTTGTTTTCTGGTAAGGAAAGTCACTATTGCGCTCCAATTGTCATACACAGTGCAAATAGCTCTTGCGTCTGTTCCCAGCAAGTAGAGTGCATTGGACTGAAGAGGTGCTACTGTTCTTGTCAGTTTCCTAAGCAGTGTTGAACTAGATATGGCCCGTGTGTGTAGGAAGCACAGTTCTTTTGTTCTGAGCAAGCTCACTGTTCAGACACCATAGGAAACACAGTAGAGTAGAAGTGTGCTCTTTTCTCAAAAGAAGAAAGTGTTTCTTGTAAGGTGAGCTAGCGTTTGTTTACCAGTAGTAAATGGAGTTGAATCACATGCAGTTTCTGGTCCTATGAGCAAGAGATGTTTTCTGGTAAGAAGAGTCACTATTGCGCTCCCGTTGTCATACACAGGGCAAAAAGCACTGGCGTCTGTTCCCAGCATGTACAGTGTATTGGACTGAAGAGGATCTACTGTTCTTGTCAGTTTTCTAAGCAGAATTGAACTAAATATGGCCCGTTTGTGTAGGAAGCACAGTTCTTTTGTTCTGAGCAAGCTCGCTGTTCTGACCCTATAGGAAACACAGTAGAGTAGAAGAGTGCTCTTTTCTCAAAAGCAGAGTGTGTTTCTTGTAAGGCGAGCTAGCGTTTGTTTCCCAATCCTAAATGGAGATGAATTACATGCAGTTTTTGGTCCTACGAGCAAGAGTTGTTTTCGGGTAAGGAAAGTCACTATTGCGCTCCCATTGCCATACACAGTGCAAATAGCACTGGAGTCTGTTCCCAGCAACTATAGTGTATTGGACTGAAGAGGAGCTACTGTTCTTGTCAGTTTCCTAAGCAGAGTTGAACTAGATATGGCCCGTGTGTGTAGGAATCACAGTTCTTTTGTTCTGAGCAAGCTCACTGTTCTGGCACTATGGGAAACACAGTAGAGTATAAGAGGGCTCTTTTCTCAAAAGCAGAGTGTGTTTCTTGTAAGGCGAGCTAGCGTTTGTTTCCCAGTCCTAAATGGAGATGAATCACATGCAGCTTTTGGTCCCACGACCAAGAGTTGCTTTCTGGTAAGGAAAGTCACTATTGCACTCCCATTGCCATACAAAGTGCAAATTGCTCTCGCGTCTGTACCCAGCAAGTACAGTGTATTGGACTGAAGAGGAGCTACTGTTCTTGACAGTTTCCTAAGCAGAGTTGAACTAGATATGTCCCGTGTGTGTAGGAAGCACAGTTCTTTTGTTCTGAGCAAGCTCACTGTTCTGGCACTATGGAAAACACAGTAGAGTAGCAGAGTGCTCTTTTCTCAAAAGCAGAGTGTGTTTCTTGTAAGGCGAGCTAGCGTTTGTTTCCCAGTCCTAAATGGAGTTGAATCACATGCAGTTTTTGGTCCTACGAGCAAGAGTTGTTTTCTGGTAAGAAGAGTCACTATTGTGTTCCAATTGTCATACTCACGGCAAATAGCACTGGCGTCTGTTTCCAGCAAGTACAGGTTATTGGACTGAAGAGAAGCTACTGTTCTTGTCAGTTTCCTAAGCAGAATTCAACTAGGTATGGCCCGTGTGTGTAGGAAGCACAGCTCTTTTGTTCTGAGCAAGCTCACTGTTTGGACCCCATAGGAAACACAGTAGAGTAGAAGAGTGCTCTTTTCTCAAAAGCAGAGTGTGTTTCTTGTAAGGTGAGCTAGCATTTGTTTCCCAGTTCTAAATGGAGTTGAATACCATGCAGTTTCTGGTCCTATGAGCAAGAGATGTTTTCTTGTAAGGAGAGTCACTATTGCGCTCCCATTGTCACACAGGGCAAAAAGCACTGACGTCTGTTCCCAGCATGTACAGTGTATTGGACTGAAGAGGATCTACTATTCTTGTCAGTTTCCTAAGCAGAATTTAACTAAATATGGCCCGTGTGTGTAGGAAGCACAGTTCTTTTGTTCTGAGCAAGCTCACTGTTCTGGTCCTATAGGAAACACAGTAGAGTAGAAGAGTGCTCTTTTCTCAAAAGCAGAGTGTGTTTCTTGTAAGGCGAGCTAGCGTTTGTTTCCCAGTCCTAAATGAAGTTGAATCACATGCAGTTTTTGGTCCTACGAGCAAGAGTTGTTTTCTGGTAAGGAAAGTCACTATTGCGCTCCCATTGCCATACACAGTGCAAATAGCTCTGGCGTCTGTTCCCAGCAACTACAGTGTATTGGACTGAAGAGAAGCTACTGTTCTTGTCAGTTTCCTAAGCAGAGTTGAACTAGATATGGCCCGTGTGTGTAGGAAGCACAGTTCTTTTGTTCCGAGCAAGCTCACTGTTCTGGCACTATGGGAAACACAGTAGAGTAGAAGAGGGCTCTTTTCCCAAAAGCAGAGTGTGTTTCTTGTAACGCGAGCTAGCGTTTGTTTCCCAGTCCTAAATGGAGTTGAATCACATGCAGTTTTTGGTCCTACGACCAAGAGTTGTTTTCTGGTAAGGAAAGTCACTTTTGTGCTCCCATTGCCATACACAGTGCAAATAGCTCTCGCGTCTGTACCCAGCAAGTACAGTGTATTGGACTGAAGAGGAGCTACTGTTCTTGTCAGTTTCCTAAGCAGAGTTGAACTAGATATGGCCCGTGTGTGTAGGAAGCACAGTTCTTTTGTTCTGAGCAAGCTCACTGTTCTGGCCCTATAGGAAACACAGTAGAGTAGAAGAGTGCTCTTTTCTCAAAAGCAGAGTGTGTTTCTTGTAAGGCAAGCTAGCGTTTGTTTCCCAATCCTAATGGAGTTGAATCACATGCAGTTTTTGGTCCTACGAGCAAGAGTTGTTTTCGGGTAAGGAAAGTCACTATTGCGCTCCCATTGCCATACACAGTGCAAATAGCACTGGCGTCTGTTCCCAGCAACTACAGTGTATTGGAATAAAGAGGAGCTACTGTTCTTGTCAGTTTCCTAAGCAGAATTTAACTAAATATGGCCCGTGTGTGTAGGAAGCTCAGTTCTTTTGTTCTGAGCAAGCTCACTGTTCTGGCCCTAAAGGAAACACAGTAGAGTAGAAGAGGGCTCTTTTCTCAAAAGCAGAGATTGTTCCTTGTAAGGCGAGCTAGCGTTTGTTTCCCAGTCCTAAATGGAGTTGAATCACATGCAGTTTTTGGTCCTACGAGCAAGAGTTGTTTTCTGGTAAGGAAAGTCACTATTGCGCTCCCATTGCCATACACAGTACAAATAGCTCTCGCGTCTGTTCCCAGCAAGTAGAGTGTATTGGACTGAAGAGGAGCTACTGTTCTTGTCAGTTTCCTAAGCAGAGTTGAACTACATATGGCCCGTGTGTGTAGGAAGCACAGTTCTTTTGTTCTGAGCAAGCTCACTGTTCTGATCCTATAGGAAACACAGTAGAGTAGAAGAGTGCTCTTTTCTCAAAAGTAGAGTGTGTTTCTTGTAAGGCGAGCTAGCGTTTGTTTCCCAGTCCTAAATGGAGTTGAATCACATGCAGTTTTTGGTCCTACGAGCAAGAGTTGTTTTCTGGTAAGGAAAGTCACTATTGCGCTCCCATTGCCATACACAGTGCAAATAGCACTGGCGTCTGTTCCCAGCAACTACAGTGTATTGGACTGAAGAGAAGCTACTGTTCTTGTCAGTTTCCTAAGCAGAGTTGAACTAGATATGGCCCGTGTGTGTAGGAAGCACAGTTCTTTTGTTCTGAGCAAGCTCACTGTTCAGAAACCATAGAAAACACAGTAGAGTAGAAGAGTGCTCTTTTCTCAAAAGCAGAAAGTGTTTCTTGTAAGGCGAGCTAGCGTTTGTTTCCCAGTCCTAAATGGAGTTGAATCACATGCAGTTTTTGGTCCTACGAGCAAGAGTTGTTTTCTGGTAAGAAGAGTCACTATTGTGCTCCCATTGTCATGCTCAGGGCAAATAGCACTGGCGTCTGTTTCCAGCAAGTACAGTGTATTGGACTGAAGAGGAGCTACTGTTCTTGTCAGTTTCCTAAGCAGAGTTGAACTAGATATGGCCCGTGTGTGTAGGAAGCACAGTTCTTTTGTTCTGAGCAAGCTCACTGTTCTGGCCCTATAGGAAACACAGTAGAGTAGAAGAGTGCTCTTTTCTCAAAAGCAGAGTGTGTTTCTTGTAAGGCGAGCTAGCGTTTGTTTCCCAATCTAATGGAGTTGAATCACATGCAGTTTTTGGTTCTAGGAGCAAGAGTTGTTTTCGGGTAAGGAAAGTCACTATTGCGCTCCCATTGCCATACACAGTGCAAATAGCACTGGCGTCTGTTCCCAGCAACTACAGTGTATTGGACTAAAGAGGAGCTATTGTTCTTGTCAGTTTCCTAAGCAGAATTTAACTAAATATGGCCCGTGTGTGTAGGAAGCTCAGTTCTTTTGTTCTGAGCAAGCTCACTGTTCTGGCCCTATAGGAAACACAGTAGAGTAGAAGAGGGCTCTTTTCTCAAAAGCAGAGTGTGTTTCTTGTAAGGCGAGCTAGCGTTTGTTTCCCAGTCCTAAATGGAGTTGAATCACATGCAGTTTTTGGTCCTACGAGCAAGAGTTGTTTTCTGGTAAGGAAAGTCACTATTGCGCTCCCATTGCCATACACAGTACAAATAGCTCTCGCGTCTGTTCCCAGCAAGTAGAGTGTATTGGACTGAAGAGAAGCTACTGTTCTTGTCAGTTTCCTAAGCAGAGTTGAACTAGATATGGCCCGTGTGTGTAGGAAGCACAGTTCTTTTGTTCTGAGCAAGCTCACTGTTCAGACACCATAGGAAACACAGTAGAGTATAAGAGGCCTCTTTTCTCAAAAGCAGAGTGTGTTCCTTGTAAGGCGAGCTAGCGTTTGTTTCCCAGTCCTAAATGGAGTTGAATCACATGCAGTTTTTGGTCCCACGAGCAAGAATTGTTTTCTGGTAAGGAAAGTCACTATTGTGCTCCCATTGCCATACACAGTGCAAATAGCTCTCGCGTCTGTTCCCAGCAAGTACAGTGTATTGGACTGAAGAGGAGCTACTGTTTTTGTCAGTTTCCTAAGCAGAATTGAACTAGATATGTCCCTGTGTGTAGGAAGCACAGTTCTTTTGTTCTGAGCAAGCTCACTGTTCTGGCAATATGGGAAACACAGTAGCGTAGAAGAGTGCTCTTTTCTCAAAAGCAGATGTGTTTCTTGTAAGGCGAGCTAGCGTTTGTTTCCCAGTCCGAAATGGATTTGAATCACATGCAGTTTTTGGTCATACGAGCAAGAGTTGTTTTCTGGTAAGGAAAGTCACTATTTCGCTCCCATTGCCATACACAATGCAAATAGCTCTCGCGTCTGTTCCCAGCAAGTAGAGTGTATTGGACTGAAGAGGATCTACTGTTCTTGTCTGTTTCCTAAGCAGAATTTAACTAAATATGGCCCGTGTGTGTAGGAAGCTCAGTTCTTTTGTTCTGAGCAACCTCACTGTTCTGGCCCTATAGGAAATACAGTAGAGTAGAAGAGTGGTCTTTTCTGAAAAGCAGAGTGTGTTTCTTGTAAGGCGAGCTAGCGTTTGTTTCCCAGTCCTAAGTGGAGTTGAATCACATGCAGTTTTTGGTCCTACGAGCAAGAGTTGTTTTCTGGTAAGGAAAGTCACTATTGCGCTCCCATTGCCATACACAGTACAAATAGCTCTCGCGTCTGTTCCCAGCAAGTAGAGTGTATTGGACTGAAGAGGAGCTACTGTTCTTGTCAGTTTCCTAAGCAGATTTGAACTAGATATGGCCCGTGTGTTTCGGAAGCACAGTTCTTTTGTTCTGAGCAAGCTCACTGTTCTGACCCTATAGGAAACACAGTAGAGTAGAAGAGTGCTCTTTTCTCAAAAGCAAAGTGTGTTTCTTGTAAGGCGAGCTAGCGTTTGTTTCCCAGTCCTAAATGGAGTTGAATCACATGCAGTTTACGGTCCTATGAGCAAGAGTTGTTTTCTGGTAAGGAAAGTCACTATTGAGCTCCCATTGCCATACACAGTGCAAACATCTCTCGCGTCTGTTCCCAGCAAGTACAGTGTATTGGACTGAAGAGGAGCTACTCTTCTTGTCAGTGTCCTAAGCAGAGTTGAACTAGATAAGGCCCGTGTGTGTAGGAAGCACAGTTCTTTTGTTCTGAGCAAGCTCACTGTTCAGACACCATAGGAAACACAGTAGAGTAGAAGTGTGCTCTTTTCTCAAAAGAAGAGAGTGTTTCTGGTAAGGCGAGCTAGCGTTTGTTTCCCAGTCATAAATGGAGTTGAATCACATGCAGTTTCTGGTCCTATGAGCAAGAGATGTTTTCTGGTAAGAAGAGTCACTATTGCGCTCCCGTTGTCATACACAGGACAAAAAGCACTGGCGTCTGTTCCCACCATGTACAGTGTATTGGACTGAAGAGGATCTACTGTTCTTGTCAGTTTCCTAAGCAGAATTGAACTAAATATGGCCCGTTTGTGTAGGAAGCACAGTTCTTTTGTTCTGAGCAAGCTCACTGTTCTGGCCCTATAGGAAACACAGTAGAGTAGAAGAGTGCTCTTTTCTCAAAAGCAGAGTGTGTTTCTTGTAAGGCGAACTAGCGATTGTTTCCCAATCCTAATGGAGTTGAATCACATGCAGTTTTTGGTTCTAGGAGCAAGAGTTGTTTTCGGGTAAGGAAAGTCACTATTGCGCTCCCATTGCCATACACAGTGCAAATAGCACTGGCGTCCGTTCCCAGCAACTACAGTGTATTGGACTAAAGAGGAGCTACTGTTCTTGTCAGTTTCCTAAGCAGAATTTAACTAAATATGGCCCGTGTGTGTAGGAAGCTCAGTTCTTTTGTTCTGAGCAAGCTCACTCTTCAGACACCAGTGGAAACACAGTAGAGTAGAAGAGTGCTCTTTTCTCCAAAGCAGAGAGTGTTTCTTGTAAGGCGAGCTAGCGTTTGTTTCTCAGTCCTAAATGGAGATGAATCACATGCAGCTTTTGGTCCTACGACCAAGAGTTGCTTTCTGGTAAGGAAAGTCACTATTGCACTCCCATTGCCATACATAGTGCAAATAGCTCTCTCGCGTCTGTACCCAGCAAGTACAGTGTATTGGACTGAAGAGGAGCTACTGTTCTTGTCAGTTTCCTAAGCAGAATTGAACTAGATATGTCCCTGTGTGTAGGAAGCACAGTTCTTTTGTCCTGAGGAAGCTCACTGTTCGGACACCAAAGGAAAAACAGTAGAGAAGAGTGCTCTTTTCTCAAAAGCAGAGTGTGTTTCTTGTAAGGTGAGCTAGCGTTTGTTTCCCAGTCGTAAATGGAGTTGAATCACATGCAGTTTTTGGTCCTACGAGCAAGAGTTGTTTTCTAGTAAGGAAAGTCACTATTGCGCTCCCATTGCCATACACAGTACAAATAGCTCTCGCTTCTGTTCAAAGCAAGTAGAGTGTATTTGACTGAAGAGGAGCTACTGTTCTTGTCAGTTTGCTAAGCAGAGTTGAACTAGATATGGCCCGTGTGTGTAGGAAGCACAGTTCTTTTGTTCTGAGCAAGCTCACTGTTCTGGCACTATGGGAAACACAGTAGAGTAGAAGAGTGCTCTTTTCTCAAAAGCAGAGTGTGTTTCTTGTAAGGAGAGCTAGCGTTTGTTTCCCAGTCCTAAATGGAGTTGAATCACATGCAGTTTTTGGTGCTACGAGCAAGAGTTGTTTTCTGGTAAGAAGTGACACTATTGTGCTCCCATTGTCATACTCAGGGCAAATAGCACTGGCGTCTGTTTCCAGCAAGTACAGGTTATTGGACTGAAGAGAAGCTACTGTTCTTGTCAGTTTCCTAAGCAGAATTCAACTAGGTATGGCCCGTGTGTGTAGGAAGCACAGCTCTTTTGTTCTGAGCAAGATCACTGTTTGGACCCCATAGGAAACACAGTAGAGTAGAAGAGTGCTCTTTTCACAAAAGCAGAGTGTGTTTCTTGTAAGGTGAGCTAGCGTTTGTTTCCCAGTTCTAAATGGAGTTGAATACCATGCAGTTTCTGGTCCTACGAGCAAGAGATATTTTCTGGTAAGAAGAGTCACTATTGCGCTCCCATTGTCATACAAAGGGCAAAAAGCACTGGCGTCTGTTCCCAGCATGTACAGTGTATTGGACTGAAGAGGATCTACTGTTCTTGGCAGTTTCCTAAGAAGAATTGAACTAAATATGGCCCAGAGTGTGTTTCTTCTAAGGCGAGCTAGCGTTTGTTTTCCAGTCCTAAATGGAGTTGAATCACATGCAGTTTTTGTTCCTACGAGCAAGAGTTGTTTTCTGGTAAGGAAAGTCACTATTGCGCTCCCATTGCCATACACAGTACAAATAGCACTGGCGTCTGTTCCCAGCAAGTAGAGTGTATTGGACTGAAGAGGAGCTACTGTTCTTGTCAGTTTCCTAAGCAGAGTTGAACTAAATATGGCCCATGTGTGTAGGAAGCACAGTTCTTTTGTTCTGAGCAAGCTCACTGTTCAGACACCATAGGAAACACAGTAGAGTAGAAGAGTGCTCTTTTCTCAAAAGCAGATTATGTTTCTTGTATGGCAAGCTAGCGTTTGTTTCCCAGTCCTAAATGGAGATGAATCACATGCAGCTTTTGGTCCTACGACCAAGAGTTGCTTTCTGGTAAGGAAAGTCACTATTGCGCTCCCATTGCCATACACAGTGCAAATAGCTCTCGCGTCTGTACCCAGCAAGTACAGTGTATTGGACTGAAGAGGAGCTACTGTTCTTGTCAGTTTCCTAAGCAGAGTTGAACTAGATATGTCCAGTGTGTGTAGGAAGCACAGTTCTTTTGTTCTGAGCAAGCTCACTGTTCTGGCACTATGGGAAACACAGTAGAGTAGAAGAGTGCTCTCTTCTCAAAAGCAGAGTGTGTTTCTTGTAAGAAGAGCTAGCGTTTGTTTCCCAGTCCTAAATGGATTTGAATCACATGAATTTTTTGGTTATATGAGCAAGAGTTGATTTCTGCTAAGGAAAGTCACTATTGTGCTCCCATTGCCATACACAGTGCAAATAGCTCTCGCGTCTGTTCCCAGCAAGTACAGTGTATTGGACTGAAGAGGAGCTACTGTTCTTGTCAGTTTCCTAAGCAGAG
Source organism: Peromyscus eremicus (assembly GCF_949786415.1). Lineage (NCBI taxonomy): Eukaryota > Metazoa > Chordata > Mammalia > Rodentia > Cricetidae > Peromyscus > Peromyscus eremicus. Next base: position 197,393 of record NW_026734647.1, on the reverse strand, counting down.
TAGAACTAGATATGGCCCGTGTGTGTAAGAAGCACAGTTCATTTGTTCTGAGCAAGCTCACTGTTCAGAAACCATAGGAAACACAGTAGAGTAGAAGAGTGCTCTTTTCTCAAAAGCAGAAAGTGTTTCTTGTTAGGCGAGCTAGCGTTTGGTTCCCAGTCCTAAATGGAGTTGAATCACATGCAGTTTTTGGTCCTACGAGCAAGAGTTGTTTTCTGGTAAGGAAAGTCACTATTGCGCTCCCATTGCTATACACAGTGCAAATAGCACTTCCGTCTGTTCCCAGCAACTACAGTGTATTGGACTGAAGAGAGGCTACTGTTCTTGTCAGTTTCCTAAGCAGAGTTGAACTAGATATGGCCCTGTGTGTAGGAAGCACAGTTCTTTTGTTCTGAGCAAGCTCACTGTTCTGGCACTATTGGAAAAAATGTAGAGTAGAGTAGAATTGTGCTCTTTTCTCAAAAGCAGAGTGTGTTTCTTGTAAGGCGAGCTAGCGTTTGTTTCCCAGTCCTAAATGGAGTTGAATCACATGCAATTTTTGGTCCTACGAGCAAGAATTGTTTTCTTTTAAAGAAAGTCACTATTGTGCTCCCATTGCCATACACAGTGCAAATAGCTCTCGAGTCTGTTCCCAGCAAGTAGAGTGTATTGGACTGAAGAGGAGCTACTGTTCTTGTCAGTTTCCTAAGCAGAGTTGAACTAGATATGGCCCGTGTGTGTAGGAAGCACAGTTCTTTTGTTCTGAACAAGCTCACTGTTCAGACACCATAGGAAACACAGTAGAGTAGAAGAGTGCTCTTTTCTCAAAAGCAGAAAGTGTTTCTTGCCATGCGAGCTTACGTTTGTTTCCCAGTCCTAAATTGAGTTGAATTACATGCAGTTTCTGGGACTATGAGCAAGAGATGTTTTCTGGTAAGAAGAGTCACTATTGCGCTCCCATTGTCATACACAGGGCAAAAAGTACTGGCGTCTGTTCCCAGCATGTACAGTGTATTGGACTGAAGAGGATCTACTGTTCTTGTCAGTTTCCTAAGCAGAATTGAACTAAATATGGCCCGTGTGTGTAGGAAGCACAGTTCTTTTGTTTTGAGCAAGCTCACTGTTCTGGCCCTATAGGAAACACAGTAGAGTAGAAGAGTGCTCTTTTCTCAAAAGCAGAGTGGGTTTCTTGTAAGGCGAGCTAGCGTTTGTTTCCCAGTCCTAAATGGAGTTGAATCACATGCAGTTTTTGATCGTACGAGTAAGAGTTGTTTTCTGGTAAGGAAAGTCACTATTGCGCTCCCATTGCCATACACAGTGCAAATAGCTCTCGCATCTGTTCAAAGCAAGTACAGTGTATTTGACTGAAGAGGATCTACTGTTCTTGTCAGTTTCCTAAGCAGAGTTGAACTAGGTATGGCCCGTGTGTGTAGGAAGCACAGCTCTTTGGTTCTGAGCAAGCTCACTGTTTGGACCCCATAGGAAACACAGTAGAGTAGAAGAGTGCTCTTTTCTCAAAAGCAGAGTGTGTTTCTTGTAAGGTGAGCTAGCGTTTGTTTCTCAGTTCTAAATGGAGTTGAAAACCATGCAGTTTCTGGTCCTACGATCAAGAGTTGTTTTCTGGTAAGGAAAGTCACTATTGCGTTCCCATTGCCATATACAGTGCAAATATCTCTCGCGTCTGTTCCCGGCAAGTACAGTGTATTGGACTGAAGAGGAACTACTGTTCTTATCAGTTTCCTAAGCAGAGTTGAACTAGATAAGGCCCGTGTGTGTAGGAAGCACAGTTCTTTTTTTCTGAACAAGCTCACTGTTCAGACACCATAGGAAACACAGTAGAGTAGAAGAGTGCTCTTTTCTCAAAAGCAGAAAGTGTTTCTTGTAAGGCGAGCTAGCGTTTGTTTCCCAGTCCTAAATGGAGTTGAATCACATGCAGTTTCTGGTCCTACGAGGAAGAGATGTTTTCTGGTAAGAAGAGTCACTATTGCGCTCCCATTGTCATACAAAGGGCAAAATGCATTGGCGTCTGTTCCCAGCATGTACAGTGTATTTGATTGAAGAGGATCTACTGTTCTTGTCAGTTTCCTAAGCAGAATTGAACTAAATATGGCCCGTGTGTGTAGGAAGCACAGTTCTTTTGTTCTGAGCAAGGTCACTGTTCTGGCCCTATAGGAAACACAGTAGAGTAGAAGAGTGCTCTTTTCTCAAAAGCAGAGTGTGTTTCTTGTAAGGCGAGCTAGTGTTTGTTTCCCAGTCCTAAATGGAGTTGAATCACATGCAGTTTTTGGTCCTACAAGCAAGAGTTGTTTTCTGGTAAGGAAAGTCACTATTGCGCTCCCATTGCTATACACAGTGCAAATAGCACTTCCGTCTGTTCCCAGCAACTACAGTGTATTGGACTGAAGAGGAGCTACTGTTCTTGTCAGTTTCCTAAGCAGAGTTGAACTAGATATGGCCCTGTGTGTAGGAAGCACAGTTCTTTTGTTCTGAGCAAGCTCACTGTTCTGGCACTATTGGAAAAAAAGTAGAGTCGAGTAGAATTGTGCTCTTTTCTCAAAAGCAGAGTGTGTTTCTTGTAAGGCGAGCTAGCGTTTGTTTCCCAGTGCTAAATGGAGTTGAATCACATGCAGTTTTTGGTCCTACGAGCAAGAATTGTTTTCTGGTAAGGAAAGTCACTATTGTGCTCCCATTGCCATACGCAGTGCAAAAAGTTCTCGCGTCTGTTCCCAGCAAGTACAGTGTATTGGACTGAAGAGGAGCTACTGTTCTTGTCTGTTTCCTAAGCAGAATTGAACTAGATATGGCCCTGTGTGTAGAAAGCACAGTTCTTTTGTTCTGGGTAAGCTCACTGTTCTGGCACTATGGGAAACACAGTCGAGTAGAAGAGTGCTCTATTCTCAAAAGCAGAGTATGTTTCTTGTAAGGCGAGCTAGCGTTTGTTTCCCAGTCCTAAATGGATTTGAATCACATGCAGTTTTTGGTCATAGGAGCAAGAGTTGTTTTCTGGTAAGGAAAGTCACTATTGCGCTCCCATTGCCATACACAGTAGCTCCTCTTCAGTCCAATACACTGTAGTTGCTGGGAACAGACGGAAGTGCTATTTGCACTGTGTATAGCAATGGGAGCGCAATAGTGACTTTCCTTACCAGAAAACAACTCTTGCTCGTAGGACCAAAAACTGTTCTGTTCCCAGCAAGTACAGTGTATTGGAGTGAAGAGGATCTACTGTTCTTGTCAGTTTCCTAAGCAGAATTGAACTAGATAAGGCCCGTGTGTGTAGGAAGCACAGTTCTTTTGTTCTGAACAAGCTCACTGTTCAGACACCATAGGAAACACAGTAGAGTAGAAGAGTGCTCTTTTCTCAAAAGCAGAAAGTGTTTCTTGTAAGGCGAGCTAGCGTTTGTTTCCCAGTCCTAAATGGAGTTGAATCACATGCAGTTTCTGGTCCTACGAGGAAGAGATGTTTTCTGGTAAGAAGAGTCACTATTGCGCTCCCATTGTCATACACAGGGCAAAAAGCATTGGCGTCTGTTCCCAGCATGTACAGTGTATTGGATTGAAGAGGATCTACTGTTCTTGTCAGTTTCCTAAGCAGAATTGAACTAAATATGGCCCGTGTGTGTAGGAAGCACAGTTCTTTTGTTCTGAGCAAGCTCACTGTTCTGGCCCTATAGGAAACACAGTAGAGTAGAAGAGTGCTCTTTTCTCAAAAGCAGAGTATGTTTCTTGTATGGCGAGCTAGCGTTTGTTTCCCAGTCCTAAATGGAGATGAATCACATGCAGCTTTTGGTCCTACGACCAAGAGTTGCTTTCTGGTAAGGAAAGTCACTATTGCGCTCCCATTGCCATACACAGTGCAAATAGCTCTCGCGTCTGTACCCAGCAAGTACAGTGTATTGGACTGAAGAGGAGCTACTGTTCTTGTCAGTTTCCTAAGCAGAGTTGAACTAGATATGTCCAGTGTGTGTAGGAAGCACAGTTCTTTTGTTCTGAGCAAGCTCACTGTTCTGGCACTATGGGAAACACAGTAGAGTAGAAGAGTGCTCTCTTCTCAAAAGCAGAGTGTGTTTCTTGTAAGAAGAGCTAGCGTTTGTTTCCCAGTCCTAAATGGATTTGAATCACATGAATTTTTTGGTTATATGAGCAAGAGTTGATTTCTGCTAAGGAAAGTCACTATTGCCCTCCCATTGCCATACACAGTGCAAATAGCTCTCGCGTCTGTTCCCAGCAAGTACAGTGTATTGGACTGAAGAGGAACTACTGTTCTTGTCAGTTTCCTAAGCAGAGTTGAACTAGATATGGCCCGTGTGTGTAAGAAGCACAGTTCTTTTGTTCTGAGCAAGCTCACTGTTCAGAAACCATAGGAAACACAGTAGAGTAGAAGAGTGCTCTTTTCTCAAAAGCAGAAAGTGTTTCTTGTTAGGCAAGCTAGCGTTTGTTTCCCAGTCCTAAATGGAGTTGAATCACATGCAGTTTTTGGTCCTACGAGCAAGAGTTGTTTTCTGGTAAGGAAAGTCACTATTGCGCTCCCATTGCTATACACAGTGCAAATAGCACTTCCGTCTGTTCCCAGCAACTACAGTGTATTGGACTGAAGAGAGGCTACTGTTCTTGTCAGTTTCCTAAGCAGAGTTGAACTAGATATGGCCCTGTGTGTAGGAAGCACAGTTCTTTTGTTCTGAGCAAGCTCACTGTTCTGGCACTATTGGAAAAAATGTAGAGTAGAGTAGAATTGTGCTCTTTTCTCAAAAGCAGAGTGTATTTCTTGTAAGGCGAGCTAGCGTTTGTTTCCCAGTCCTAAATGGAGTTGAATCACATGCAATTTTTGGTCCTACGAGCAAGAATTGTTTTCTTTTAAAGAAAGTCACTATTGTGCTCCCATTGCCATACACAGTGCAAATAGCTCTCGAGTCTGTTCCCAGCAACTAGAGTGTATTGGACTGAAGAGGAGCTACTGTTCTTGTCAGTTTCCTAAGCAGAGTTGAACTAGATATGGCCCGTGTGTGTAGGAAGCACAGTTCTTTTGTTCTTTGCAAGCTCACTGTTCAGGCACTATGGGATACACAGTAGAGTAGAAGAGTGCTCTTTTCTCAAAAGCAGAGTGTGTTTCTTCTAAGGCAAGCTAGCGTTTGTTTCCCAGTCCTAAATGGAGTTGAATCACATGCAGTTTTTGATCGTACGAGTAAGAGTTGTTTTCTGGTAAGGAAAGTCACTATTGCGCTCCCATTGCCATACACAGTGCAAATAGCTCTCGCATCTGTTCAAAGCAAGTACAGTGTATTTGACTGAAGAGGATCTACTGTTCTTGTCAGTTTCCTAAGCAGAGTTGAACTAGGTATGGCCCGTGTGTGTAAGAAGCACAGCTCTTTGGTTCTGAGCAAGCTCACTGTTTGGACCCCATAGGAAACACAGTAGAGTAGAAGAGTGCTCTTTTCTCAAAAGCAGAATGTGTTTCTTGTAAGGTGAGCTAGCGTTTGTTTCTCAGTTCTAAATGGAGTTGAAAACCATGCAGTTTCTGGTCCTACGAGCAAGAGTTGTTTTCTGGTAAGGAAAGTCACTATTGCGTTCCCATTGCCATATACAGTGCAAATATCTCTCGCGTCTGTTCCCGGCAAGTACAGTGTATTGGACTGAAGAGGAACTACTGTTCTTATCAGTTTCCTAAGCAGAGTTGAACTAGATAAGGCCCGTGTGTGTAGGAAGCACAGTTCTTTTTTTCTGAACAAGCTCACTGTTCAGACACCATAGGAAACACAGTAGAGTAGAAGAGTGCTCTTTTCTCAAAAGCAGAAAGTGTTTCTTGTAAGGCGAGCTAGCGTTTGTTTCCCAGTCCTAAATGGAGTTGAATCACATGCAGTTTCTGGTCCTACGAGGAAGAGATGTTTTCTGGTAAGAAGAGTCACTATTGCGCTCCCATTGTCATACAAAGGGCAAAATGCATTGGCGTCTGTTCCCAGCATGTACAGTGTATTGGATTGAAGAGGATCTACTGTTCTTGTCAGTTTCCTAAGCAGAATTGAACTAAATATGGCCCGTGTGTGTAGGAAGCACAGTTCTTTTGTTCTGAGCAAGGTCACTGTTCTGGCCCTATAGGAAACACAGTAGAGTAGAAGAGTGCTCTTTTCTCAAAAGCAGAGTGTGTTTCTTGTAAGGCGAGCTAGTGTTTGTTTCCCAGTCCTAAATGGAGTTGAATCACATGCAGTTTTTGGTCCTACAAGCAAGAGTTGTTTTCTGGTAAGGAAAGTCACTATTGCGCTCCCATTGCTATACACAGTGCAAATAGCACTTCCGTCTGTTCCCAGCAACTACAGTGTATTGGACTGAAGAGGAGCTACTGTTCTTGTCAGTTTCCTAAGCAGAGTTGAACTAGATATGGCCCTGTGTGTAGGAAGCACAGTTCTTTTGTTCTGAGCAAGCTCACTGTTCTGGCACTATTGGAAAAAAAGTAGAGTCGAGTAGAATTGTGCTCTTTTCTCAAAAGCAGAGTGTGTTTCTTGTAAGGCGAGCTAGCGTTTGTTTCCCAGTGCTAAATGGAGTTGAATCACATGCAGTTTTTGGTCCTACGAGCAAGAATTGTTTTCTGGTAAGGAAAGTCACTATTGTGCTCCCATTGCCATACACAGTGCAAAAAGTTCTCGCGTCTGTTCCCAGCAAGTACAGTGTATTGGACTGAAGAGGAGCTACTGTTCTTGTCTGTTTCCTAAGCAGAATTGAACTAGATATGGCCCTGTGTGTAGAAAGCACAGTTCTTTTGTTCTGGGTAAGCTCACTGTTCTGGCACTATGGGAAACACAGTCGAGTAGAAGAGTGCTCTATTCTCAAAAGCAGAGTATGTTTCTTGTAAGGCGAGCTAGCGTTTGTTTCCCAGTCCTAAATGGATTTGAATCACATGCAGTTTTTGGTCATAGGAGCAAGAGTTGTTTTCTGGTAAGGAAAGTCACTATTGCGCTCCCATTGCCATACACAGTAGCTCCTCTTCAGTCCAATACACTGTAGTTGCTGGGAACAGACGGAAGTGCTATTTGCACTGTGTATAGCAATGGGAGCGCAATAGTGACTTTCCTTACCAGAAAACAACTCTTGCTCGTAGGACCAAAAACTGTTCTGTTCCCAGCAAGTACAGTGTATTGGAGTGAAGAGGATCTACTGTTCTTGTCAGTTTCCTAAGCAGAGTTGAACTAGATAAGGCCCGTGTGTGTAGGAAGCACAGTTCTTTTGTTCTGAACAAGCTCACTGTTCAGACACCATAGGAAACACAGTAGAGTAGAAGAGTGCTCTTTTCTCAAAAGCAGAAAGTGTTTCTTGTAAGGCGAGCTAGCGTTTGTTTCCCAGTCCTAAATGGAGTTGAATCACATGCAGTTTCTGGTCCTACGAGGAAGAGATGTTTTCTGGTAAGAAGAGTCACTATTGCGCTCCCATTGTCATACACAGGGCAAAAAGCATTGGCGTCTGTTCCCAGCATGTACAGTGTATTGGATTGAAGAGGATCTACTGTTCTTGTCAGTTTCCTAAGCAGAATTGAACTAAATATGGCCCGTGTGTGTAGGAAGCACAGTTCTTTTGTTCTGAGCAAGCTCACTGTTCTGGCCCTATAGGAAACACAGTAGAGTAGAAGAGTGCTCTTTTCTCAAAAGTAGAGTATGTTTCTTGTATGGCGAGCTAGCGTTTGTTTCCCAGTCCTAAATGGAGATGAATCACATGCAGCTTTTGGTCCTACGACCAAGAGTTGCTTTCTGGTAAGGAAAGTCACTATTGCGCTCCCATTGCCATACACAGTGCAAATAGCTCTCGCGTCTGTACCCAGCAAGTACAGTGTATTGGACTGAAGAGGAGCTACTGTTCTTGTCAGTTTCCTAAGCAGAGTTGAACTAGATATGTCCAGTGTGTGTAGGAAGCACAGTTCTTTTGTTCTGAGCAAGCTCACTGTTCTGGCACTATGGGAAACACAGTAGAGTAGAAGAGTGCTCTCTTCTCAAAAGCAGAGTGTGTTTCTTGTAAGAAGAGCTAGCGTTTGTTTCCCAGTCCTAAATGGATTTGAATCACATGAATTTTTTGGTTATATGAGCAAGAGTTGATTTCTGCTAAGGAAAGTCACTATTGCCCTCCCATTGCCATACACAGTGCAAATAGCTCTCGCGTCTGTTCCCAGCAAGTACAGTGTATTGGACTGAAGAGGAACTACTGTTCTTGTCAGTTTCCTAAGCAGAGTTGAACTAGATATGGCCCGTGTGTGTAAGAAGCACAGTTCTTTTGTTCTGAGCAAGCTCACTGTTCAGAAACCATAGGAAACACAGTAGAGTAGAAGAGTGCTCTTTTCTCAAAAGCAGAAAGTGTTTCTTGTTAGGCAAGCTAGCGTTTGTTTCCCAGTCCTAAATGGAGTTGAATCACATGCAGTTTTTGGTCCTACGAGCAAGAGTTGTTTTCTGGTAAGGAAAGTCACTATTGCGCTCCCATTGCTATACACAGTGCAAATAGCACTTCCGTCTGTTCCCAGCAACTACAGTGTATTGGACTGAAGAGAGGCTACTGTTCTTGTCAGTTTCCTAAGCAGAGTTGAACTAGATATGGCCCTGTGTGTAGGAAGCACAGTTCTTTTGTTCTGAGCAAGCTCACTGTTCTGGCACTATTGGAAAAAATGTAGAGTAGAGTAGAATTGTGCTCTTTTCTCAAAAGCAGAGTGTATTTCTTGTAAGGCGAGCTAGCGTTTGTTTCCCAGTCCTAAATGGAGTTGAATCACATGCAATTTTTGGTCCTACGAGCAAGAATTGTTTTCTTTTAAAGAAAATCACTATTGTGCTCCCATTGCCATACACAGTGCAAATAGCTCTCGAGTCTGTTCCCAGCAACTAGAGTGTATTGGACTGAAGAGGAGCTACTGTTCTTGTCAGTTTCCTAAGCAGAGTTGAACTAGATATGGCCCGTGTGTGTAGGAAGCACAGTTCTTTTGTTCTTTGCAAGCTCACTGTTCAGGCACTATGGGATACACAGTAGAGTAGAAGAGTGCTCTTTTCTCAAAAGCAGAGTGTGTTTCTTCTAAGGCAAGCTAGCGTTTGTTTCCCAGTCCTAAATGGAGTTGAATCACATGCAGTTTTTGATCGTACGAGTAAGAGTTGTTTTCTGGTAAGGAAAGTCACTATTGCGCTCCCATTGCCATACACAGTGCAAATAGCTCTCGCATCTGTTCAAAGCAAGTACAGTGTATTTGACTGAAGAGGATCTACTGTTCTTGTCAGTTTCCTAAGCAGAGTTGAACTAGGTATGGCCCGTGTGTGTAAGAAGCACAGCTCTTTGGTTCTGAGCAAGCTCACTGTTTGGACCCCATAGGAAACACAGTAGAGTAGAAGAGTGCTCTTTTCTCAAAAGCAGAGTGTGTTTCTTGTAAGGTGAGCTAGCGTTTGTTTCTCAGTTCTAAATGGAGTTGAAAACCATGCAGTTTCTGGTCCTACGAGCAAGAGTTGTTTTCTGGTAAGGAAAGTCACTATTGCGTTCCCATTGCCATATACAGTGCAAATATCTCTCGCGTCTGTTCCCGGCAAGTACAGTGTATTGGACTGAAGAGGAACTACTGTTCTTATCAGTTTCCTAAGCAGAGTTGAACTAGATAAGGCCCGTGTGTGTAGGAAGCACAGTTCTTTTTTTCTGAACAAGCTCACTGTTCAGACACCATAGGAAACACAGTAGAGTAGAAGAGTGCTCTTTTCTCAAAAGCAGAAAGTGTTTCTTGTAAGGCGAGCTAGCGTTTGTTTCCCAGTCCTAAATGGAGTTGAATCACATGCAGTTTCTGGTCCTACGAGGAAGAGATGTTTTCTGGTAAGAAGAGTCACTATTGCGCTCCCATTGTCATACAAAGGGCAAAATGCATTGGCGTCTGTTCCCAGCATGTACAGTGTATTGGATTGAAGAGGATCTACTGTTCTTGTCAGTTTCCTAAGCAGAATTGAACTAAATATGGCCCGTGTGTGTAGGAAGCACAGTTCTTTTGTTCTGAGCAAGGTCACTGTTCTGGCCCTATAGGAAACACAGTAGAATAGAAGAGTGCTCTTTTCTCAAAAGCAGAGTGTGTTTCTTGTAAGGTGAGCTAGTGTTTGTTTCCCAGTCCTAAATGGAGTTGAATCACATGCAGTTTTTGGTCCTACAAGCAAGAGTTGTTTTCTGGTAAGGAAAGTCACTATTGCGCTCCCATTGCTATACACAGTGCAAATAGCACTTCCGTCTGTTCCCAGCAACTACAGTGTATTGGACTGAAGAGGAGCTACTGTTCTTGTCAGTTTCCTAAGCAGAGTTGAACTAGATATGGCCCTGTGTGTAGGAAGCACAGTTCTTTTGTTCTGAGCAAGCTCACTGTTCTGGCACTATTGGAAAAAAAGTAGAGTCGAGTAGAATTGTGCTCTTTTCTCAAAAGCAGAGTGTGTTTCTTGTAAGGCGAGCTAGCGTTTGTTTCCCAGTGCTAAATGGAGTTGAATCACATGCAGTTTTTGGTCCTACGAGCAAGAATTGTTTTCTGGTAAGGAAAGTCACTATTGTGCTCCCATTGCCATACACAGTGCAAAAAGTTCTCGCGTCTGTTCCCAGCAAGTACAGTGTATTGGACTGAAGAGGAGCTACTGTTCTTGTCTGTTTCCTAAGCAGAATTGAACTAGATATGGCCCTGTGTGTAGAAAGCACAGTTCTTTTGTTTTGAGCAAGCTCACTGTTCTGGCCCTATAGGAAACACAGTAGAGTAGAAGAGTGCTCTTTTCTCAAAAGCAGAGTGTGTTTCTTGTAAGGCGAGCTAGCGTTTATTTCCCAGTCCTAAATGGAGTTGAATCACATGCAGTTTTTGGTCCTACGAGCAAGAGTTGTTTTCTGGTAAGGAAAGTCACTATTGTGCTCCCATTGTCATACTCAGGGCAAATAGCACTGGCGTCTGTTTCCAGCAAGTACAGGTTATTGGACTGAAGAGAAGCTACTGTTCTTGTCAGTTTCCTAAGCAGAATTGAACTAGGTATGGCCCGTGTGTGTAGGAAGCACAGCTCTTTTGTTCTGAGCAAGCTCACTGTTTGGACCCCATAGGAAACACAGTAGAGTAGAAGAGTGCTCTTTTCTCAAAAGCAGAGTGTGTTTCTTGTAAGGTGAGCTAGCGTTTGTTTCCCAGTTCTAAATGGAGTTGAATACCATGCAGTTTCTGTTCCTACGAGCAAGAGTTGTTTTCTGGTGAGGAAAGTCACTGTTGTGCTCCCATTGCCATATACAGTGCAAATAGCACTCACGACTGTTCCCAGCAAGTACAGTGTATTGGACTGAAGAGGAGCTACTGTTCTTGTCAGTTTCCTAAGCAGAGTTGAACTAGATATGGCCCTGTGTGTAGGAAGCACAGTTCTTTTGTTCTGAGCAAGCTCACTGTTCTGGCAAAATAGGAAACACAGTAGGGTAGAAGAGTGCTCTTTTCTCAAAAGCAGAAAGTGTTTCTTGTAAGGCGAGCTAACGTTTGTTTCCCAGTCCTAAATGGAGTTGAATCACTTGCAGTTTCTGGTCCTATGAGCAAGAGATGTTTTCTGGTAAGAAGAGTCACTAATGCGCTCCCATTTTCATACACAGGGCAAAAAGCACTGGCGTCTGTTCCCAGCATGTACAGTGTATTGGACTGAAGAGGATCTACTGTTCTTGTCAGTTTCCTAAGCAGAATTGAACTAAATATGGCCCGTGTGTGTAGGAAGCACAGTTCTTTTGTTCTGAGCAAGCTCACTGTTCTGGCACTATGGGAAACACAGTAGAGTAGAAGAGTGCTCTTTTCTCAAAAGCAGAGTGTGTTTCTTGCAAGGCGAGCTAACGTTTGTTTCCCAGTCCAAAATGGAGTTGAATCACATGCAGTTTTTGGTCCTACGAGCAAGAGTTGTTTTATGGTAAGGAAAGTGACTATTGCGCTCCCATTGCCATACACAGTACAAATAGCTCTCGCGTCTGTTCCCAGCAAGTAGAGTGTATTGGACTGAAGAGGAGCTACTGTTCTTGTCAGTTTCCTAAGCAGAGTTGAACTAGATATGGCCCGTGTGTGTAGGAAGCACAGTTCTTTTGTTCTTTGCAAGCTCACTGTTCAGGCACTATGGGATACACAGTAGAGTAGAAGAGTGCTCTTTTCTCAAAAGCAGAGTGTGTTTCTTGTAAGGCAAGGTAGCATTTTTTTCCCAGTCCTAAATGGAGTTGAATCACATGCAGTTTTTGATCATACGAGTAAGAGTTGTTTTCTGGTAAGGAAAGTCACTATTGCGCTCCCATTGCCATACACAGTGCAAATAGCTCTCGCATCTGTTCAAAGCAAGTACAGTGTATTTGACTGAAGAGGATCTACTGTTCTTGTCAGTTTCCCAAGCAGAATTGAACTAAATATGGCCCGTGTGTGTAGGAAGCACAGTTCTTTTGTTTGGAGCAAGCTCACTGTTCTGGCCCTATAGGAAACACAGTAGAGTAGAAGAGTGCTCTTTTCTCAAAAGCAGAGTGTGTTTCTTGTAAGGCGAGCTAGCGTTTGTTTCCCAGTTGTAAATGGAGATGAATCACATGCAGTTTTTGATCCTACGAGCAAGACTTGTTTTTTGTTAAGGAAAGTCACTATTGCGCTCTCATTGCCATACACAGTACAAATAGCTCTCGCGTCTGTACCCAGCAAGTACAGTGTATTGGACTGAAGAGGAGCTACTGTTCTTGTCAGTTTCCTAAGCAGAGTTGAACTAGATATGTTCCGTGTGTGTAGGAAGCACAGTTCTTTTATTCTGAGCAAGCTCACTGTTATGGCACTATGGGAAACAGTAGAGTAGAAGAGGGCTCTTTTCTCAAAAGCAGAGTGTGTTTCTTGTAAGGTGAGCTAGCGTTTGTTTCCCAGTCCTAAATGGAGTTGAATCACATGAAGTTTTTGGTCCTACGAGCAAGAATTGTTTTCTGGTAAGAAAAGTCAGTATTGTGCTCCCATTGCCATACACAGTGCAAATAGCTCTCGCGTCTGTTCCCAGCAAGTACAGTGTATTGGACTGAAGAGGAGCTACTGTTCTTGTCAGTTTCCTAAGCAGAATTGAACTAGATATGGCCCTGTGTGTGGGAAGCACAGTTCTTTTGTTCTGAGTAAGCTCAATGTTCTGGCACTATGGGAAACACAGTAGAGTAGAAGAGTGCTCTCTTCTCAAAAGCAGAGTGTGTTTCTTGTAAGGCAAGCTAGCGTTTGTTTCCCAGTCCTAAATGGATTTGAATCACATGCAGTTTTTGGTCATACGAGCAAGAGTTGATTTCTGGTAAGGAAAGTCACTATTGTGCTCCCATTGCCATACACAGTGCAAATAGCTCTCGCGTCTGTTCCCAGCAAGTACAGTGTATTGGACTGAATAGGAGCTACTGTTCTTGTCAGTTTCCTAAGCAGAGTTGAACTAGATATGGCCCGTGTTTGTAAGAAGTACAGTTCTTTTGTTCTGAGCAAGCTCACTGTTCAGACACCATAGGAAACACAGTAGAGTAGAAGAGTGCTCTTTTCTCAAAAGCAGAAAGTGTTTCTTGTAAGGCGAGCTAGCGTTTGTTTCCCAGTCCTAAATGGAGTTGAATCACATGCAGTTTCTGGTCCTACGAGGAAGAGATATATTCTGGTAAGAAGAGTCACTATTGCGCTCCCATTGTCATACAAAGGGCAAAAAGCACTGGCGTCTGTTCCCAGCATGTCCAGTGTATTGGACTGAAGAGGATCTACTGTTCTTGTCAGTTTCCTAAGCAGAATTTAACTAAATATGGCCCGTGTGTGTAGGAAGCTCAGTTCTTTTGTTCTGAGCAAGCTCACTGTTCTGGCCCAATAGGAAACACAGTAGAGTAGAAGAGTGCTCTTTTCTCAAAAGCAGAGTGTGTTTCTTGTAAGGCGAGCTAGCGTTTGTTTCCAAGTCCTAAATGGAGTTGAATCACATGCAGTTTTTGGTCCTACGAGCAAGAGTTGTTTTCTGGTAAGGAAAGTCACTATTGCGCTCCCATTGCCATACACAGTACAAATAGCTCTCGCGTCTGTTCCCAGCATGTAGAGTGTATTGGACTGAAGAGGAGCTACTGTTCTTGTCAGTTTCCTAAGCAGAGTTGAACTAGATATGGCCCGTGTGTGTAGGAAGCACAGTTCTTTTGTTCTGAGCAAGCTCACTGTTCAGACAACATAGGAAACACAGTAGAGTAGAAGAGTGCTCTTTTCTCAAAAGCAGAGAGTGTTTCTTGTAAGGCGAGCTAGCGTTTGTTTCCCAGTCCTAAATGGAGATGAATCACATGCACCTTTTGATCTTACGACCAAGAGTTGCTTTCTGGTAAGGAAAGTCACTATTGCGCTCCCTTTGCCATACACAGTCCAAGTAGCTCTCGCGTCTGTACCCAGCAAGTACAGTGTATTGGACTGAAGAGGAGCTACTGTTCTTGTCAGTTTCCTAAGCAGAGTTGAACTAGATATATCCCGTGTGTGTAGGAAGCACAGTTCTTTTGTTCTGAGCAAGCTCACTGTTCTGGCACTATGGGAAACACAGTAGAGTAGCAGAGTGCTCTTTTCTCAAAAGCAGAGTGTGTTTCTTGTAAGGCAAGCTAGCGTTTGTTTCACAGTCCTAAGTGGAGTTGAATCACATACAGTTTTTGATCATACGAGCAAGAGTTGTTTTCTGGTAAGGAAAGTCACTATTGCGCTCCCATTGCCATACACAGTGCAAATAGCTCTCGCGTCTGTTCCCAGCAAGTACAGTGTATTGGACTGAAGAGGAGCTACTGTTCTTGTCAGTTTCCTAAGCAGAGTTGAACTAGATATGGCCCGTGTGTGTAGGAAACACAGTTCTTTTTTTCTGAGCAAGCTCACTGTTCTGGCACTATGGGAAACACAGTAGAGTAGAAGAGGGCTCTTTTCTCAAAAGCAGAGTGTGTTTCTTGTAAGGCGAGCTAGCGTTTGTTTCCCAGTCCTAAATGGAGATGAATCACATGCAGTTTTTGGTCCTACGAGCAAGAGTTGTTTTCTGGTAAGGAAAGTCACTATTGTGCTCCCATTGTCATGCTCAGGGCAAATAGCACTGGCGTCTGTTTCGAGCAAGTACAGTGTATTGGACTGAAGAGGATCTACTGTTCTTGTCAGTTTCCTAAGCAGAATTGAACTAGATATGACCCTGTGTGTAGGAAGCACAGTTCTTTTGTTCTGAGCAAGCTCACTGTTCTGGCATTATGGGAAACACAGTAGAGTAGAAGAGTGCTCTTTTCTCAAAAGCAGAGTGTGTTTCTTGTAAGGCAAGCTAGCGTTTGTTTCCCAGTCGTAAATGGAGTTGAATCACATGCAGTTTTTGGTCCTACGAGCAAGAGTTGTTTTCTGGTAAGGAAAGTCACTATTGTGCTCCCTTTGCCATACACAGCCCAAGTAGCTCTCGCGTCTGTACCCAGCAAGTACAGTGTATTGGACTGAAGAGGAGCTACTGTTCTTGTCAGTTTCCTAAGCAGAGTTGAACTAGATATATCCCGTGTGTGTAGGAAGCACATTTCTTTTGTTCTGAGCAAGCTCACTGTTCTGGCACTATGGGAAACACAGTAGAGTAGCAGAGTGCTCTTTTCTCAAAAGCAGAGTGTGTTTCTTGTAAGGCAAGCTAGCGTTTGTTTCACAGTCCTAAGTGGAGTTGAATCACATACAGTTTTTGATCATACGAGCAAGAGTTGTTTTCTGGTAAGGAAAGTCACTATTGCGCTCCCATTGCCATACACAGTGCAAATAGCTCTCGCGTCTGTTCCCAGCAAGTACAGTGTATTGGACTGAAGAGGAGCTACTGTTCTTGTCAGTTTCCTAAGCAGAGTTGAACTAGATATGGCCCGTGTGTGTAGGAAGCACAGTTCTTTTTTTCTGAGCAAGCTCACTGTTCTGGCACTATGGGAAACACAGTAGAGTAGAAGAGGGCTCTTTTCTTAAAAGCAGAGTGTGTTTCTTGTAAGGCGAGCTAGCGTTTGTTTCCCAGTCCTAAATGGAGATGAATCACATGCAGTTTTTGGTCCTACGAGCAAGAGTTGTTTTCTGGTAAGGAAAGTCACTATTGTGCTCCCATTGTCATGCTCAGGGCAAATAGCACTGGCGTCTGTTTCGAGCAAGTACAGTGTATTGGACTGAAGAGGATCTACTGTTCTTGTCAGTTTCCTAAGCAGAATTGAACTAGATATGACCCTGTGTGTAGGAAGCACAGTTCTTTTGTTCTGAGCAAGCTCACTGTTCTGGCATTATGGGAAACACAGTAGAGTAGAAGAGTGCTCTTTTCTCAAAAGCAGAGTGTGTTTCTTGTAAGGCGAGCTAGCGTTTGTTTCCCAGTTCTAAATGGAGTTGAAAACCATGCAGTTTTTGGTCCTACGAGCAAGAGTTGTTTTCTGTTAAGGAAAGTCACTATTGCGCTCCCATTGCCAAACACAGTGCAAATATCTCTCGCGTCTGTTCCCAGCAAGTACAGTGTATTGGACTGAAGAGGAGCTACTGTTCTTGTCAGTTTCCTAAGCAGATTTGAACTAGATATGGCCCGTGTTTGTAAGAAGCACAGTTCTTTTGTTCTGAGCAAGCTCACTGTTCAGACACCATTGGAATCACAGTAGAGTAGAAGAGTGCTCTTTTCTCAAAAGCAGAAAGTGTTTCTTGTAAGGCGATGTAGCGTTTGTTTCCCAGTCCTAAATGGAGTTGAATCACATGCAGTTTCTGGTCCTACGAGCAAGAGATATTTTCTGGTAAGAAGAGTCACTATTGCGCTCCCATTGTCATACAAAGGGCAAAAAGCACTGGCGTCTGTTCCCAGCATGTACAGTGTATTGGACTGAAGAGGATCAACTGTTCTTGTCAGTTTCCTAAGCAGAATTTAACTAAATATGGCCCGTGTGTGTAGGAAGCACAGCTCTTTTGTTCTGAGCAAGCTCACTGTTTGGACACCATAGGAAACACAGTAGAGTAGAACAGTGCTCTTTTCTCAAAAGCAGAGTGTGTTTCTTGTAAGGTGAACTAGTGTTTGTTTCCCAGTTCTAAATGGAGTTGAAAACCATGCAGTTTCTGGTCCTACTAGCAAGAGTTGTTTTCTTGTAAGGAAAGTCACTATTGCGCTCCAATTGCCATATACAGTGCAAACATCTCTCGCGTCTGTTCCCAGCAAGTAGAGTGTATTGGACTGAAGAGAAACTACTGTTCTTGTCAGTTTCCTAAGCAGAGTTGAACTAGATAAGGCCCGAGTGTGTAGGAAGCACAGTTCTTTTGTTCTGAGAAAGCTCACTGTTCAGACAACATAGGAAACACAGTAGAGTAGAAGAGTGCTCTTTTCTCAAAAGCAGAGAGTGTTTCTTGTAAGGCGAGCTAGCGTTTGTTTCCCAGTCCTAAATGGAGATGAATCACATGCACCTTTTGGTCTTACGACCAAGAGTTGCTTTCTGGTAAGGAAAGTCACTATTGCGCTCCCATTGCCATACACAGGGCAAAAAGCACTGGCGTCTGTTCCCAGCATGTACAGTGTATTGGATTGAAGAGGATCTACTGTTCTTGTCAGTTTCCTAAGCAGAATTGAACTAAATATGGCCCGTGTGTGTAGGAAGCACAGTTCTTTTGTTCTGAGCAAGCTCACTGTTCTGGCCCTTTAGGAAACACAGTAGAGTAGAAGAGTGTTCTTTTCTCAAAAGCAGAGTGTGTTTCTTGTAAGGCGAGCTAGCGTTTGTTTCCCAGTCCTAAATGGAGTTGAATCACATGCAGTTTTTGGTCCTACGAGCAAGAGTTGTTTTCTGGTAAGGAAAGTCACTATTGCGCTCCCATTGCTATACAGAGTGCAAATAGCACTTCCGTCTGTTCCCAGCAACTACAGTGTATTGGACTGAAGAGGAGCTACTGTTCTTGTCAGTTTCCTAAGCAGAGTTGAACTAGATATGGCCCTGTGTGTAGGAGGCACAGTTCTTTTGTTCTGAGCAAGCTCACTGTTCTGGCACTATTGGAAAAAATGTAGAGTAGAGTAGAATTGTGCTCTTTTCTCAAAAGCAGAGTGTGTTTCTTGTAAGGCGAGCTAGGGTTTGTTTCCCAGTGCTAAATGGAGTTGAATCACACGCAGTTTTTGGTCCTACGAGCAAGAATTGTTCTCTGGTAAGGAAAGTCACTATTGTGCTCCCATTGCCATACACAGTGCAAAAAGTTCTCGCGTCTGTTCCCAGGAAGTACAGTGTATTGGACTGAAGAGGAGCTACTGTTCTTGTCTGTTTCCTAAGCAGAATTGAACTAGATATGGCCCTGTGTGTAGAAAGCACAGTTCTTTTGTTCTGAGTAAGCTCACTGTTCTGGCACTATGGGAAACACAGTCGAGTAGAAGAGTGCTCTCTTCTCAAAAGCAGAGTATGTTTCTTGTAAGGCGAGCTAGCGTTTTTTTCCCAGTCCTAAATGGATTTGAATCACATGCAGTTTTTGGTCCTAAGAGCAAGAGTTGTTTTCTGGTAAGGAAAGTCACTATTACGATGCCATTTCCATAAACAGTAGCTCCTCTTCAGTCCAATACAATGTAGTTGCTGGGAACAGACGGAAGTGCTATTTGCACTGTGTATAGCAATGGGAGCGCAATAGTGACTTTCCTTACCAGAAAACAACTCTTGCTCGTAGGACCAAAAACTGTTCTGTTCCCAGCAAGTACAGTGTATTGGAGTGAAGAGGATCTACTCTTGTTGTCAGTTTCCTAAGCAGAATTGAACTAGGTATGGCCCTGTGTGTAGGAAGCATAGTTCTTTTGTTCTGAGGAAGCTCACTGTTCTGGCACTACGGGAAACACAGTAGAGGAGAAGAGTGCTCTTTTCTCAAAAGCTGACTGTGTTTCTTGTAAGGCGAGCTAGCGTTTGTTTCCCAGTCCGAATGGAGTTGAATCACATGCAGTTTTTGGTCCTTCGAGCAAGAGTTGTTTTCTGGTAAGGAAAGTCACTATTGCGCTCCCATTGCCAAACACAGTGCAAATAGCTCTCGCGTCTGTTCCCATCAAGTACAGTGTATTGGACTGAAGAGGAGCTACTGTTGTTGTCAGTTTCCTAAGCAGAGTTGAACTAGATATGGCCCGTGTGTGTAGGAAGCACAGTTCTTTTGTTCTGAACAAGCTCACTGTTCAGACACCATAGGAAACACAGTAGAGTAGAAGAGTGCTCTTTTCTCAAAAGCAGAAAGTGTTTCTTGTCATGCGAGCTTACGTTTGTTTCCCAGTCCTAAATGGAGTTGAATTACATGCAGTTTCTGGGACTATGAGCAAGAGATGTTTTCTGGTAAGAAGAGTCACTATTGCGCTCCCATTGTCATACACAGGGCAAAAAGCACTGGCGTCTGTTCCCAGCATGTACAGTGTATTGGACTGAAGAGGATCTACTGTTCTTGTCAGTTTCCCAAGCAGAATTGAACTAAATATGGCCCATGTGTGTAGGAAGCACAGTTCTTTTGTTTTGAGCAAGCTCACTGTTCTGGCCCTATAGGAAACACAGTAGAGTAGAAGAGTGCTCTTTTCTCAAAAGCAGAGTGTGTTTCTTGTAAGGCGAGCTAGCGTTTGTTTCCCAGTTGTAAATGGAGATGAATCACATGCAGTTTTTGGTCCTAGGAGCAAGAGTTGTTTTTTGTTAAGGAAAGTCACTATTGCGCTCCCATTGCCATACACAGTACAAATAGCTCTCGCGTCTGTACCCAGCAAGTACAGTGTATTGGACTGAAGAGGAGCTACTGTTCTTGTCAGTTTCCTAAGCAGAGTTGAACTAGATATGTCCCGTGTGTGTAGGAAGCACAGTTCTTTTGTTCTGAGCAAGCTCACTGTTATGGCACTATGGGAAACACAGTAGAGTAGAAGAGGGCTCTTTTCTCAAAAGCAGAGTGTGTTTCTTGTAAGGCGAGCTAGCGTTTGTTTCCCAGTCCTAAATGGATTTGAATCACATGCAGTTTTTGGTCCTAGGAGCAAGAGTTGTTTTCTGGTAAGGAAAGTCACTATTGCGCTCCCATTGCCATACACAGTACAAACAGCTCTCGCGTCTGTTCCCAGCATGTAGAGTGTATTGGACTGAAGAGGAGCTACTGTTCTTGTCAGTTTCCTAAGCAGAGTTGAACTAGATATGGCCCGTGTGTGTAGGAAGCACAGTTCTTTTGTTCTGAGCAAGCTCACTGTTCAGACAACATAGGAAACACAGTAGAGTAGAAGAGTGCTCTTTTCTCAAAAGCAGAGAGTGTTTCTTGTAAGGCGAGCTAGCGTTTGTTTCCCAGTCCTAAATGGAGATGAATCACATGCACCTTTTGGTCTTACGACCAAGAGTTGCTTTCTGGTAAGGAAAGTCACTATTGCGCTTTCTTTGCCATACACAGTCCAAGTAGCTCTCGCGTCTGTACCCAGCAAGTACAGTGTATTGGACTGAAGAGGAGCTACTGTTCTTGTCAGTTTCCTAAGCAGAGTTGAACTAGATATGTCCCGTGTGTGTAGGAAGCACAGTTCTTTTGTTCTGAGCAAGCTCACTGTTCTGGCACTATGGGAAACACAGTAGAGTAGCAGAGTGCTCTTTTCTCAAAAGCAGAGTGTGTTTCTTGTAAGGCAAGCTAGCGTTTGTTTCCCAGTCCTAAATGGAGTTGAATCACATGCAGTTTTTGATCATACGAGCAAGAGTTGTTTTCTGGTAAGGAAAGTCACTATTGCGCTGCCATTGCCATACACAGTGCAAATAGCTCTCGCGTCTGTTCCCAGCAAGTACAGTGTATTGGACTGAAGAGGAGCTACTGTTCTTGTCAGTTTCCTAAGCAGAGTTGAACTAGATATGGCCCGTGTGTGTAGGAAGCACAGTTCTTTTTTTCTGAGCAAGCTCACTGTTCTGGCACTATGGGAAACACAGTAGAGTAGAAGAGGGCTCTTTTCTCAAAAGCAGAGTGTGTTTCTTGTAAGGCGAGCTAGCGTTTGTTTCCCAGTCCTAAATGGAGATGAATCACATGCAGTTTTTGGTTCTACGAGCAAGAGTTGTTTTCTGGTAAGGAAAGTCATTATTGTGCTCCCATTGTCATGCTCAGGGCAAATAGCACTGGCGTCTGTTTCGAGCAAGTACAGTGTATTGGACTGAAGAGGATCTACTGTTCTTGTCAGTTTCCTAAGCAGAATTGAACTAGATATGGCCCTGTGTGTAGGAAGCACAGTTCTTTTGTTCTGAGCAAGCTCACTGTTCTGGCATTATGGGAAACACAGTAGAGTAGAAGAGTGTTCTTTTCTCAAAAGCAGAGTGTGTTTCTTGTAAGGCAAGCTAGCGTTTGTTTCCCAGTCGTAAATGGAGTTGAATCACATGCAGTTTTTGGTCATACGAGCAAGAGTTGTTTTCTGGTAAGGAAAGTCACTATTGCGCTCCCATTGCCATACACAGTACAAATAGCTCTCGCGTCTGTTCCCAGCAAGTAGAGTGTATTGGACTGAAGAGGAGCTACTGTTCTTGTCAGTTTCCTAAGCAGAGTTGAACTAGATATGGCCCGTGTGTGTAGGAAGCACAGTTCTTTTGTTCTGAGCAAGCTCACTGTTCTGGCACTATGGGAAACACAGTAGAGTAGAAGAGTGCTCTTTTCTCAAAAGTAGAGTGTGGTTCTTGTAAGGCGAGATAGCGTTTGTTTTCCAGTCCTAAACAGAGTTGAATCACATGCACTTTCTGGTCCTAGGAGCAAGAGTTGTTTTCCGGTAAGAAGAGTAACTATTGCGCTCCCATTGTCATACACAGGGCCAATCGCCCTGGCGTCTGTTCCCACCATGTACAGTGTATTGGACTGAAGAGGTTGTACTGTTCTTGTCAGTTTCCTAAGCAGAATTGAACGAAATATGGCCCATGGGTGTAGGAAGCACAGGTATATTGTTCTGAGCAACCTCACTGTTCTGACCCAATAGGAAACACAGTAGAGTAGAAGAGTGCTCTTTTCTCAAAAGTAGAGAGTGTTTCTTGTAAGGCGAGCTAGCGTTTGTTTCCCAGTCCTAAATGGAGATGAATCACATGCAGTTTTTGGTCCTACGACCAACAGTTGTTTTCTGGTAAGGAAAGTCACTATTGCGCTCCCATTGCCATGCACAGTGCAAATTGCTCTCGCCTCTGTTCCCAGCAAGTACAGTGTATTGGACCGAAGAGGAGCTACTGTTCTTGTCAGTTTCCTCAGCAGAGTTGAACTAGATATGGCCCGTGTGTGTAGGAAGCACAGTTCTTTTGTTCTGAACAAGCTCACTGTTCAGACACCATAGGAAACACAGTAGAGTAGAAGAGTGCTCTTTTCTCAAAAGCAGAAAGTGTTTCTTGTCATGCGAGCTTACGTTTGTTTCCCAGTCCTAAATGGAGTTGAATTACATGCAGTTTCTGGGACTATGAGCAAGAGATGTTTTCTGGTAAGAAGAGTCACTATTGCGCTCCCATTGTCATACAAAGGGCAAAAAGCACTGGCGTCTGTTCCCAGCATGTACAGTGTATTGGACTGAAGAGGATCTACTGTTCTTGTCAGTTTCCCAAGCAGAATTGAACTAAATATGGCCCGTGTGTGTAGGAAGCACAGTTCTTTTGTTTTGAGAAAGCTCACTGTTCTGGCCCTATAGGAAACACAGTAGAGTAGAAGTGTGCTCTTTTCTCAAAAGCAGAGTGTGTTTCTTGTAAGGCGTGCTAGCGTTTGTTTCCCAGTTGTAAATGGAGATGAATCACATGCAGTTTTTGGTCCTACGAGCAAGAGTTGTTTTTTGTTAAGGAAAGTCACTATTGCGCTCCCATTGCCATACACAGTACA
This sequence comes from Peromyscus eremicus, assembly GCF_949786415.1. Taxonomy (NCBI): domain Eukaryota; kingdom Metazoa; phylum Chordata; class Mammalia; order Rodentia; family Cricetidae; genus Peromyscus; species Peromyscus eremicus. Next base: position 174,679 of record NW_026734647.1, on the reverse strand, counting down.
AATAGCTCTCGCGTCTGTACCCAGCAAGTACAGTGTATTGGACTGAAGAGGATCTACTGTTCTTGTCAGTTTCCTAAGCAGAGTTGAACTAGATATGTCCCGTGTGTGTAGGAAGCACAGTTCTTTTGTTCTGAGCAATATCACTGTTATGGCACTATGGGAAACACAGTAGAGTAGAAGAGGGCTCTTTTCTCAAAAGCAGAGTGTGTTTCTTGTAAGGCGAGCTAGCGTTTGTTTCCCAGTCCTAAATGGAGTTGAATCACATGAAGTTTTTGGTCCTATGAGCAAGAATTGTTTTCTGGTAAGAAAAGTCAGTACTGTGCTCCCATTGCCATACACAGTGCAAATAGCTCTCGCGTCTGTTCCCAGCAAGTACAGTGTATTGTACTGAAGAGGAGCTACTGTTCTTGTCAGTTTCCTAAGCAGAATTGAACTAGATATGGCCCTGTGTGTAGGAAGCACAGTTCTTTTGTTCTGAGTAAGCTCACTGTTCTGTCACTATGGGAAACACAGTAGAGTAGAAGAGTGCTCTCTTCTCAAAAGCAGAGTGTGTTTCTTGTAAGGCAAGCTAGCGTTTGTTTCCCAGTCCTAAATGGATTTGAATCACATGCAGTTTTTGGTCATACGAGCAAGAGTTGATTTCTGGTAAGGAAAGTCACTATTGTGCTCCCATTGCCATACACAGTGCAAATAGCTCTCGCGTCTCTTCCCAGCAAGTACAGTGTATTGGACTGAAGAGGATCTACTGTTCTTGTCAGTTTCCTAAGCAGAGTTGAACTAGGTATGGCCCGTGTGTGTAGGGAGCACAGCTCTTTTGTTCTGAGCAAGCTCACTGTTTGGACCCCATAGGAAACACAGTAGAGTCGAAGAGTGCTCTTTTCTCAAAAGCAGAGTGTGTTTCTTGTAAGGCGAGCTAGCGTTTGTTTCCCAGTTCTAAATGGAGTTGAAAACCATGCAGTTTCTGGTCCTACGAGCAAGAGTTGTTTTCTGGTAAGGAAAGTCACTATTGTGCTCCCATTGCCATACACAGTGCTAATATCTCTCGCGTCTGTTCCCAGCAAGTACAGTGTATTGGACTGAAGAGGAGCTACTGTACTTGTCAGTTTCCTAAGCAGAGTTGAACTAGATATGGCCCGTGTTTGTAAGAAGCACAGTTCTTTTGTTCTGCGCAAACTCACTGTTCAGACACCATAGGAAACACAGTAGAGCAGAAGAGTGCTCTTTTGTCAAAAGCAGAAAGTGTTTCTTGTAAGGGGAGGTAGCGTTTGTTTCCCAGTCCTAAATGGAGTTGAATCACATGCAGTTTCTGGTCCTACGAGCAAGAGATATTTTCTGGTAAGAAGAGTCACTATTGCGCTCCCATTGTCATACAAAGGGCAAAAAGCACTGGCGTCTGTTCCCAGCATGTACAGTGTATTGGACTGAAGAGGATCAACTGTTCTTTTCAGTTTCCTAAGCAGAATTTAACTAAATATGGCCCGTGTGTGTAGGAAGCACAGCTCTTTTGTTCTGAGCAAGCTCACTGTTTGGACACCATAGGAAACACAGTAGAGTAGAACAGTGCTCTTTTCTCAAAAGCAGAGTGTGTTTCTTGTAAGGTGAACTAGTGTTTGTTTCCCAGTTCTAAATGGAGTTGAAAACCATGCAGTTTCTGGTCCTACTAGCAAGAGTTGTTTTCTGGTAAGGAAAGTCACTATTGCGCTCCCATTGCCATATACAGTGCAAACATCTCTCGCGTCTGTTCCCAGCAAGTAGAGTGTATTGGACTGAAGAGAAGCTACTGTTCTTGTCAGTTTCCTAAGCAGAGTTGAACTAGATAAGGCCCGAGTGTGTAGGAAGCACAGTTCTTTTGTTCTGAGAAAGCTCACTGTTCAGACAACATAGGAAACACAGTAGAGTAGAAGAGTGCTCTTTTCTCAAAAGCAGAGAGTGTTTCTTGTAAGGCGAGCTAGCGTTTGTTTCCCAGTCCTAAATGGAGATGAATCACATGCACCTTTTGGTCTTACGACCAAGAGTTGCTTTCTGGTAAGGAAAGTCACTATTGCGCTCCCATTGCCATACACAGTGCAAATAGCTCTCGCGTCTGTTCCCAGCAAGTACAGTGTATTGGACTGAAGAGGAGCTACTGTTCTTGTCAGTTTCCTAAGAAGAGTTGAACTAGATATGGCCTGTGTGTGTAGGAAGCACAGTTCTTTTGTTCTGAGCAAGCTCACTGTTCTGGCACTATGGGAAACACAGTAGAGTAGAAGAGGGCTCTTTTCTCAAAAGCAGAGTGTGTTTCTTGTAAGGTGAGCTAGCGTTTGTTTCCCAGTCCTAAATGGAGATGAATCACATGCAGTTTCTGGTCCTACGAGCAAGAGTTGTTTTCTGGTAAGGAAAGTCACTATTGTGCTCCCATTGTCATGCTCAGGGCAAATAGCACTGGCGTCTGTTTCCAGCAAGTAGAAGTGTATTGGACTGAAGAGGATCTACTGTTCTTGTCAGTTTCCTAAGCAGAATTGAACTGGATATGTCCCTGTGTGTAGGAAGCACAGTTCTTTTGTTCTGAGCAAGCTCACTGTTCTGGCATTATGGGAAACACAGTAGAGTAGAAGAGTGTTCTTTTCTCAAAAGTAGAGTGTGTTTCTTGTAAGGCAAGCTAGCGTTTGTTTCCCAGTCATAAATGGAGTTGAATCACATGCAGTTTTTGGTCCTACGAGCAAGAGTTGTTTTCTGGTAAGGAAAGTCACTATTGCGCTCCCATTGCCATACACAGTACAAATAGCTCTCGCGTCTGTTCCCAGCAAGTAGAGTGTATTTGACTGAAGAGGAGCTACTGTTCTTGTCAGTTTGCTAAGCAGAGTTGAACTAGATATGGCCCGTGTGTGTAGGAAGCACAGTTCTTTTGTTCTGAGCAAGCTCACTGTTCTGGCACTATGGGAAACACAGTAGAGTAGAAGAGTGCTCTTTTCTCAAAAGATGACTGTGTTTCTTGTAAGGCAAGCTAGCGTTTGTTTCCCAGTCCTAAATGCAGTTGAATCACATGCAGTTTTTGATCATACGAGTAAGAGTTGTTTTCTGGTAAGGAAATCACTATTGCGCTCCCATTGCCATACACAGTGCAAATAGCTCTCGCGTCTGTTCAAAGCAAGTACAGTGTATTGGACTGAAGAGGAGCTACTGTTCTTGTCAGTTTCCTAAGCAGAATTGAACTGGATATGTCCCTGTGTGTAGGAAGCACAGTTCTTTTGTTCTGAGCAAGCTCACTGTTCTGGCATTATGGGAAACACAGGAGAGTAGAAGAGTGCTCTTTTCTCAAAAGCAGAGTTTGTTTCTTGTAAGGTGAGCTAGCGTTTGTTTCCCAGTTCTAAATGGAGTTGAATACCATGCAGTTTCTGGTCCTACGAGCAAGAGTTGTTTTCTGGTGAGGAAAGTCAGTATTGTTCTCCCATTGCCATATACAGTGCAAATAGCACTCACGTCTGTTCCCAGCAAGTACAGTGTATTGGACTGAAGAGGAGCTACTGTTCTTGTCAGTTTCCTAAGCAGAATTGGACTAGATATGGCCCTGTGTGTAGGAAGCACAGTTTTTGTTCTGAGCAAGCTCACTGTTCTGGCATTATGGGAAACACAGTAGAGTAGAAGAGTGTTCTTTTCTCAAAAGCAGAGTGTGTTTCTTGTAAGGCAAGCTAGCGTTTGTTTACCAGTCGTAAATGGAGTTGAATCACATGCAGTTTTTGGTCCTACGAGCAAGAGTTGTTTTCTGGTAAGGAAAGTCACTATTGCGCTCCCATTGCCATACACAGTGCAAATAGCTCTCGCGTCTGTTCCCAGCAAGTACAGTGTATTGGACTGAAGAGGAGCTACTGTTCTTGTCAGTTTGCTAAGCAGAGTTGAACTAGATATGGCCCGTGTGTGTAGGAAGCACAGTTCTTTGGTTCTGAGCAAGCTCACTGTTCTGGCACTATGGGAAACACAGTAGAGGAGAAGAGAGCTCTTTTCTCAAAAGATGACTGTGTTTCTTGTAAGGCGAGCTAGCGTTTGTTTCCCAGTCCTAAATGGAGTTGAATCACATGCAGTTTTTGGTCCTACGAGCAAGAGTTGTTTTCTGGTAAGGAAAGTCACTATTGCGCTCCCATTGCCATACACAGTGCAAATAGCACTGGCGTCTGTTCCCAGCAACTACAGTGTATTGGAATGAAGAGAAGCTACTGTTCTTGTCAGTTTCCTAAGCAGAGTTGAACTAGATATGGCCCGTGTGTGTAGGAAGCACAGTTCTTTTGTTCTGAGCAAGCTCACTGTTCTGGCACTATGGGAAACACAGTAGAGTAGAAGAGTGCTCTTTTCTCAAAAACAGAGTGTGTTTCTTGAAAGGCGAGCTAGCATTTGTTTCCCAGTCCTAAATGGAGTTGAATCACATGCAGTTTTGGTCCTACGAGCAAGAGTTGTTTTCTGGTAAGAAGAGTCACTATTGTGCTCCCATTGTCATCCTCAGGGCAATTAGCTCTCGCGTCTGTTCCAGCTAGTAGAGTTTATTGGACTGAAGAGGAACTACTGTTCTTGTCAGTTTCCTAAGCAGAGTTGAACTAGATAAGGCCCGTGTGTGTAGGAAGCACAGTTCTTTTGTTCTGAGCAAGCTCACTCTTCAGACAGCATAGGAAACACAGTGGAGTAGAAGAGTGCTCTTTTCTCAAAAGCAGAGAGTGTTTCTTGTAAGGCAAGCTAGCATTTGTTTCCCAGTCCTAAATGGAGTTGAATCACATGCAGTTTTTGATCATACGAGTAAGAGTTGTTTTCTGGTAAGGAAATCACTATTGCGCTCCCATTGCCATACACAGTGCAAATAGCTCTCGCGTCTGTTCAAAGCAAGTACAGTGTATTTGACTGAAGAGGACCTACTGTTCTTGTCAGTTTCCTAAGCAGAGTTGAACTAGGTATGGCCCGTGTGTGTAGGAAACACAGCTCTTTTGTTCTTAGCAAGCTCTCTCTTCTGACCATATAGGAAACACAGTAGAGTAGAAGAGTCCTCTTTTCTCAAAAGCAGAGTGTGTTTCTTGTAAGGCGAGCTAGCGTTTGTTTCCCAGTCCTAAATGGAGTTGAATCACATGCAGTTTTTGGTCCTACGAGCAAGAGTTGTTTTCTGGTAAGAAGAGTCACTATTGTGCTCCCATTGTCATACTCAGGGCAAATAGCACTGGCGTCTGTTTCCAGCAACTACAGTGTATTGGACTGAAGAGAAGCTACTGTTCTTGTCAGTTTCCTAAGCAGAATTGAACTAGGTATGGCCCGTGTGTGAAGGAAGCACAGCTCTTTTGTTCTGAGCAAGCTCACTGTTTGGACCCCATAGGAAACACAGTAGAGTAGAAGAGTGCTCTTTTCTCAAAAGCAGAGTTTGTTTCTTGTAAGGTGAGCTAGCGTTTGTTTCCCAGTTCTAAATGGAGTTGAATACAATGCAGTTTCTGGTCCTACGAGCAAGAGTTGTTTTCTGGTGAGGAAAGTCAGTAATGTGCTCCCATTGCCATATACAGTGCAAATAGCACTCACGTCTGTTCCCAGCAAGTACAGTGTATTGGACTGAAGAGGAGCTACTGTTCTTGTCAGTTTCCTAAGCGGAATTGAACTAGATATGTCCCTGTGTGTAGGAAGCACAGTTCTTTTGTTCTGAGCAAGCTCACTGTTCTGGCACTATGGGAAACACAGTAGAGTAGAAGAGTGTTCTTTTCTCAAAAGCAGAGTGTGTTTCTTGTAAGGCAAGCTAGCGTTTGTTTCCCAGTCGTAAATGGAGTTGAATCACATGCAGTTTTTGGTCCTACGAGCAAGAGTTGTTTTCTGGTAAGGAAAGTCACTATTGCGCTCCCATTGCCATACACAGTACAAATAGCTCTCGCGTCTGTTCCCAGCAAGTAGAGTGTATTTGACTGAAGAGGAGCTACTGTTCTTGTCAGTTTGCTAAGCAGAGTTGAACTAGATATGGCCCGTGTGTGTAGGAAGCACAGTTCTTTGGTTCTGAGCAAGCTCACTGTTCTGGCACTATGGGAAACACAGTAGAGGAGAAGAGTGCTCTTTTCTCAAAAGATGACTGTGTTTCTTGTAAGGCGAGCTAGCGTTTGTTTCCCAGTCCTAAATGGAGTTGAATCACATGCAGTTTTTGGTCCTACGAGCAAGAGTTGTTTTCTGGTAAGGAAAGTCACTATTGCGCTCCCTTTGCCATACACAGTGCAAATAGCTCTCGCGTCTGTACCCAGCAAGTACAGTGTATTGGACTGAAGAGGAGCTACTGTTCTTGTCAGTTTTCTAAGCAGAGTTGAACTAGATATGGCCCGTGTGTGTAGGAAGCACAGTTCTTTGTTCTGAGCAAGCTCACTGTTCTGGCACTATGGGAAACACAGTAGAGTAGAAGATTGCTCTTTTCTCAAAATCAGAGTGTGTTTCTTGTAGGGCAAGCTAGCGTTTGTTTCCCAGTCCTAATTGGAGTTGAATCACATGCAGTTTTTGATCATACGAGTAAGAGTTGTTTTCTGGTAAGGAAATCACTATTGCGCTCCCATTGCCATACACAGTGCAAATAGCTCTCGCGTCTGTTCCCAGCAAGTACAGTATATTGGACTGAAGAGGATCTACTGTTCTTGTCAGTTTCCTAAGGAGAGTTGAACTAGGTATGGCCCCTGTGTGTAGGAAGCACAGCTCTTTTGTTCTGAGCAAGCTCACTGTTTGGACCCCATAGGAAACACAGGAGAGTAGAAGAGTGCTCTTTTCTCAAAAGCAGAGTGTGTTTCTTGTAAGGTGAGCTAGCGTTTGTTTCCCAGTTCTAAATGGAGTTGAAAACCATGCAGTTTCTGGTCCTACGAGCAAGAGTTGTTTTCTGGTAAGGAAAGTCACTATTGCGCTCCCATTGATATACACAGTGCAAATAGCTCTCGCGTCTGTTCCCAGCAAGTACAGTGTATTGGACTGAAGAGGAGCTACTGTTCTTGTCAGTTTCCTAAGCAGAGTTGAACTAGATATGGCCCGTGTGTGTGCAAGCACAGTTCTTTTGTTCTGAGCAAGCTCACGGTTCAGACACCATAGGAAACACAGTAGAGTAGAAGAGTGCTGTTTTCTCAAAAGCAGAGAGTGTTTCTTGTAAGGCGAGCTAGCGTTTGTTTCCCAGTCCTAAATGGAGTTGAATCACATGCAGTTTCTGGTCCTATGAGCAAGAGTTGTTTTCTGGTAAGGAAAGTCACTATTGCGCTCCCATTGCCATACACAGTGCAAATAGCTCTCGCGCCTGTACCTAGCAAGTACAGTGTATTGGACTGAAGAGGAGCTACTGTTCTTGTCAGTTTCCTAAGCAGAGTTGAACTAGATATGGGCCGTGTGTGTAGGAAGCACAGTTCTTTTGTTCTGAGCAAGCTCACTGTTCTGGCCCTATATAAAACACAGTAGAGTAGAAGACTGCTCTTTTCTCAAAAGCAGAGTGTGTTTCTTGTAAGGCGCGCTAGCGTTTGTTTCCCAGTCCTAAATGGAGTTGAATCACATGCAGTTTTTGGGCCTACGAGCATGAATTGTTTTCTGGTAAGGAAAGTCACTATTGTGCTCCCATTGCCATACACAGTGCAAATAGCTCTCGCGTCTGTTCCCAGCAAGTACAGTGTATTGGACTGAAGGGGAGTTACTGTTCTTGTCAGTTTCCTAAGCAGAATTGAACTAGATATGGCCCTGTGTGTAGGAAGCACAGTTCTTTAATTCTGAGTAAGCTCACTGTTCTGGCACTCTGGGAAACACAGTAGAGTAGAAGAGTGCTCTCTTCTCAAAAGCAGAGTGTTTTTCTTGTAAGGCGAGCTAGCGTTTGTTTCCCAGTCCTAAATGGATTTGAATCACATGCAGTTTTTGGTCATACGAGCAAGAGTTGTTTTCTGGTAAGGAAAGTGACTATTGTGCTCCCATTGCCATACACAGTGCAAATAGCTCTCGCGTCTGTTCCCAGCAAGTAGAGTGTATTGGACTGAAGAGGAGCTACTGTTCTTGTCAGTTTCCTAAGCAGAGTTGAACTAGATATGGCCCGTGTGTGTAGGAAGCACAGTTCTTTTGTTCTGAGCAAGCTCACTGTTCAGACACCATAGGAAACACAGTAGAGTAGAAGTGTGCTCTTTTCTCAAAAGCAGAGTGTGTTTCTTGTAAGGCGAGCTAGCGTTTGTTTCCCACTATTAAATGGAGTTGAATCACATGCAGTTTCTGGTCCTACGAGCAAGAGATATTTTCTGGTAAGAAGAGTCACTATTGCGCTCCCATTGTCAAACAAAGGGCAAAAAGCACTGGCGTCTGTTCCCAGCATGTACAGTGTATTGGACTGAAGAGAATCTATTGTTCTTGTACGTTTCCTAAGCAGAATTGAACTAAATATGGCCAGTGTGTGTAGGAAGCTCAGTTCATTTGTTCTGAGCAAGCTGACTGTTCTGGCCCTATAGGAAACACAGTAGAGTAGAAGAGTGCTCTTTTCTCAAAAGCAGAGTGTGTTTCTTGTAAGGCGAGCTAGCGTTTGTTTCCCAGTCCTAAATGGAGTTGAATCACATGCAGTTTTTGGTCCTACGAGCAAGAGTTGTTTTCTGGTAAGGAAAGTCACTATTGTGCTCCCATTGCCGTACACAGTGCAAATAGCACTGGCGTCTGTTCCCAGCAACTACAGTGTATTGGACTGAAGAGAAGCTACTGTTCTTGTCAGTTTCCTAAGCAGAGTTGAACTAGATATGGCCCGTGTGTGTAGGAAGCACAGTTCTTTTGTTCTGAGCAAGCTCACTGTTCTGGCACTATGGGAAACACAGTAGAGTAGAAGAGTGCTCTTTTCTCAAAGCAGAGTGTGTTTCTTGTAAGGCGAGCTAGCATTTGTTTCCCAGTCCTAAATGGAGTTGAATAACATGCAGTTTTTGGTCCTACGAGCAAGAGTTGTTTTCTGGTAAGAAGAGTCACTATTGTGCTCCCATTGTCATCCTCAGGGCAAATAGCTCTCGCGTCTGTTCCCAGCTAGTAGAGTGTATTGGACTGAAGAGGAACTACTGTTCTTGTCAGTTTCCTAAGCAGAGTTGAAGTAGATAAGGCCCATGTGTGTAGGAAGCACAGTTCTTTTGTTCTGAGCAAGCTCACTCTTCAGACAGCATAGGAAACACAGTAGAGTAGAAGAGTGCTCTTTTCTCAAAAGCAGAGAGTGTTTCTTGTAAGGCAAGCTAGCGTTTGTTTCCCAGTCCTAAATGGAGATGAATCACATGCAGTTTTTGGTCCTACGAGCAAGAGTTGTTTTCTGGTAAAGAAAGTCACTATTGCGCTCCCATTGCCATACACAGTGCAAATAGCTCTCACGTCTGTTCCCAGCAAGTACAGTGTATTGGACTGAAGAGGATCTACTGTTCTTGTCAGTTTCCTAAGCAGAGTTGAACTAGGCATGGCCCGTGTGTGTAGGAAGCACAGCTCTTTTGTTCTGAGCAAGCTCACTGTTTGGACCCCATAGGAAACACAGTAGAGTAGAAGAGTGCTCTTTTCTCAAAAGCAGAGTGTGTTTCTTGAAAGGTGAGCTAGCGTTTGCTTCTCAGTTGTAAATGGAGTTGAAAACCATGCAGTTTCTGGTCCTACGAGCAAGAGTTGTGTTCTGGTAAGGAAAGTCCCTATTGTGCTCCCATTGCCATATACAGTGGAAACATCTCTCGCGTCTGTTCCCAGCAAGTAGAGTGTATTGGACTGAAGAGGAGCTACTGTTCTTGTCAGATTCCTAAGCAGAGTTGAACTAGATTAGGCCCGTGTGTGTAGGAAGCACAGTTCTTTTGTTCTGAGCAAGCTCACTCTTCAGACACCATAGGAAACACAGTAGAGTAGAAGAGTGCTCTTTTCTCAGAAGCAGAGAGTGTTTCTTGTAAGGCAAGCTAGGGTTTGTTTCCCAGTCCTAAATGGAGATGAATCACATGCACTTTTTGGTCCTACGAGCAAGAGTTGTTTTCTGGTAAGGAAAGTCACTATTGCGCTCCCATTGACATACACAGTGCAAATAGCTCTCGCGTCTGTACCCAGTAAGTACAGTGTATTGGACTGAAGAGGATCTACTGTTCTTGTCAGTTTTCTAAGCAGAGTTGAACTAGATATGGCCCGTGTGTGTAGGAAGCACAGTTCTTTTGTTCTGAGCAAGCTCACTGTTCTGGCACTATGGCAAACTCAGTAGAGAAGAAGAGTGCTCTTTTCTCAAAAGCAGAGTGTGTTTCTTGTAAGGCGAGCTAGCGTTTGTTTCCCAGTCCTAAATGGAGTTGAATCACATGCAGTTTTTGGACATATGAGCAAGAGTTGTTTTCTGGTAAGGAAAGTCACTATTGCGCTCCCATTGCCATACACAGTGCAAATAGCTCTCGCGTCTGTTCCCAGCAAGTACAGTGTATTGGAGTGAAGAGGAGCTACTGTTCTTGTCAGTTTCCTAAGCAGAGTTGAAATAGGTATGGCCCGTGTGTGTAGGAAGCACAGTTCTTTTGTTCTGAGCAAGCTCACTGTTCTGGCACTATGGGAAACACAGTAGAGTAGAATTGTGCTCTTTTCTCAAAAGCAGAGTGTGTTTCTTGTAAGGCGAGCTAGCGTTTGTTTCCCAGTCCTAAATGGAGTTGAATCACATGCAGTTTTTGGTCCTAAGAGCAAGAGTTGTTTTCTGTAACAAGAGTCACTATTGTGCTCCCATTGTCATACTCAGGGCAAATAGCACTGGCGTCTGTTTCCAGCAAGTACAGTGTATTGAACTGAAGAGGATATACTGTTCTTTTCAGTTTGCTAAGCAGAATTAAACTAGGTATTGCCCTGTGTGTAGGAAGCACAGTTCTTTTGTTCTGAGCAAGCTCACTGTTCTGGCACTATGGGAAACACAGTAGAGTAGAAGAGTGCTCCTTTCTCAAAAGCTGTCTGTGTTTCTTATAAGGCGAGCTAGCGTTTGTTTCCCAGTCCTAAATGGAGTTGAATCACATGCAGTTTTTGGTTCTACGAGCAAGAGTTGTTTTCTGGTAAGGAAAGTCACTATTGCGCTCCCATAGCCATACACAGTGCAAATAGCTCTCGCGTCTGTTCCCAGCAATTACAGTGTATTGGACTGAAGAGGAGCTACTGTTCTTGTCAGTTTCCTAAGCAGAGTTGAACTAGAAATCCCCCCTGTGTGTAGGAAGCACAGTTCTTTTGTTCTGAGCAAGCTCACTGTTCTGGCACTATAAGAAACACAGTAGAGTAGAAGAGTGCTCTTTTCTCAAAAGCAGAGTGTGTTTCTTGTAAGGCGAGCTAGCGTTTGTTTCCCAGTCATAAATGGAGTTGAATCGCATGCAGTTTTTGGTCCTAAGAGCAAGAATTGTTTTCTGGTAAGGAAAGTCACTATTGCGGTCCCATTGCCATACACAGTGCAAATAGCTCTCGCGTCTGTTCGCAGCAAGTACAGTGTATTGGACTGAAGAGGAGCTGCTGTTCTTGTCAGTTTCCTAAGCAGAGTTGAACTAGATATGGCCCTGTGTGTAGGAAGCACAGTTCTTTTGTTCTGAGCAAGCTTACTGTTCAGTCCCCATAAGAAACACAGCAGAGTAGAAGAGTGCTCTTTTCTCAAAAGCAGAGTGTGTTTCTTGTAAGGCGAGCTAGCGTTTGTTTCCCAGTCCTAAATGGAGTTAAATCCCATGCAGTTTTTGGTCCTACGAGCAAGAATTGTTTTCTGGTAAGGAAAGTCACTATTGCGCTCCCATTGCCATACACAGTACAAATAGCTCTCGCGTCTGTTCGCATCAAGTACAGTGTATTGCACTGAAGAGGAGGTACTGTTCTTGTCAGTTTCCTAAGCAGAGTTGAACTACATATGGCCCTGTGTGTAGGAAGCACTGTTCTTTGTTCTGAGCAAGCTCACTGTTCTTGCACTATTGGAAACACAGTAGAGTAGAAGAGTGCTCTTTTCTCAAAAGCAGAGTGGGTTTCTTCTAAGGCGAGCTAGCGTTTGTTTCCCCGTCCTAAATGGAGTTGAATCACATGCAGTTTTTGGTCCTACGAGCAAGAGTTGTTTTCCGTAAGAAGAGTCACTATTGTGCTCCCATTGTCATACTCAGGGCAAATAGCACTGGCGTCTGTTTCCAGCAAGTACAGTGTATTGAACTGAAGAGGATCTACTGTTCTTGTCAGTTTGCTAAGCAGAATTAAACTAGGTATGGCCCTGTGTGTAGGAAGCACAGTTCTTTTGTTCTGAGCAAGCTCACTGTTCTGGCACTATGGGAAACACAGTAGAGTAGAAGAGTACTCCTTTCTCAAAAGCTGACTGTGTTTCTTGTAAGTCGTGCTAGCGTTTGTTTCCCAGTCCTTATTGGAGTTGAATCTCATGCAGTATTTGGTCCTACGAGCAAGAGTTGTTTTCTGGTAAGGAAAGTCACTATTGCGCTCCCATTGCCATACACAGTGCAAATAGCTCTCGCGTCTGTTCGCAGCAAGTACAGTGTATTGGACTGAAGAGGAGCTACTGTTCTTGTCAGTTTCCTAAGCAGAGTTGAACTAGATATGGCCCGAGTGTGTAGGAAGCACATTTCTTTTCTTCTGAGAAAGCTCACTGTTCAGACAACATAGGAAACACAGTAGAGTAGAAGAGTGCTCTTTTCTCAAAAGCAGAGAGTGTTTCTTGTAAGGCGAGCTAGCGTTTGTTTCCCAGTCCTAAATGGAGATGAATCACATGCACCTTTTGGTCTTACGACCAAGAGTTGCTTCCTGGTAAGGAAAGTCACTATTGTGCTCCCATTGCCATACACAGTCCAAATAGCTCTCGCGTCTGTACCCAGCAAGTACAGTGTATTGGACTGAAGAGGAGCTACTGTTCTTGTCAGTTTCCTAAGCAGAGTTGAACTAGATATGGCCCGTGTGTGTAGGAAGCACAGTTCTTTTGTTCTGAGCAAGCTCACTGTTCTGGGACTATGGGAAACACAGTAGAGTAGCAGAGTGCTCTTTTCTCAAAAGCAGAGTGTGTTTCTTGTAAGGCGAGCTAGCGTTTGTTTCCCAGTCCTAAATGGAGTTGAATCACATGCAATTTTTGGACCTACGAGCAAGAGTTGTTTTCTTGTAAGAAGAGTCACTATTGTGCTCCCATTGTCATACTCAGGGCAAATAGCACTGGCGTCTGTTTCCAGCAAGTACAGGTTATTGGACAGAAGAGAAGCTACTGTTCTTGTCAGTTTCCTAAGCAGAATTGAACTAGGTATGGCCCGTGTGTGTAGGAAGCACAGCTCTTTTGTTCTGAGCAAGCTCACTGTTTGGACCCATAAGTAAACACAGTAGAGTAGAAGAGTGCTCTTTTCTCAAAAGCAGAGTGTGTTTCTTGTAAGGTGAGCTAGCGTTTGTTTCCCAGTTCTAAATGGAGTTGAATACCATGCAGTTTCTGGTCCTACGAGCAAGAGTTGTTTTCTGGTGAGGAAAGTCACTATTGTGCTCCCATTGCCATATACAGTGCAAATAGCACTGGCGTCTGTTCCCAGCAAATACAGTGTATTGGACTGAAGAGGAGCTACTGTTCTTGTCAGTTTCCTAAGCAGAGTTGAACTAGATATGGCACGTGTGTGTAGGAAGCACAGTTCTTTTGTTCTGAGCAAGCTCACTGTTCTGGCACCATAGGAAACACAGTAGGGTAGAAGTTGCTCTTTTCTCAAAAGCAGAAAGTGTTTCTTGTAAGGCGAGCTAGCGTTTGTTTCCCAGTCCTAAATGGATTTGACTCACATGCAATTTTTGGTCATAGGAGCAAGAGTTGTTTTCTGGTAAGGAAAGTCACTATTGCGCTCCCATTGCCATACACAGTGCAAATAGCTCTCGCGTCTGTTCCCAGCAAGTACAGTGTATTGGAGTGAAGAGGATCTACTCTTCTTGTCAGTTTCCTAAGCAGAATTGAACTAGGTATGGCCTTGTGTGTAGGAAGCACAGTTCTTTTGTTCTGAAGAAGCTCACTGTTCTGGCACTACGGGAAACACAGTAGAGGAGAAGAGTGCTCTTTTCTCAAAAGATGACTGTGTTTCTTGTAAGGCGAGCTAGCGTTTGTTTCCCAGTCCTAAATGGAGTTTCATCCCATGCATTTTTTGGTCCTACGAGCAAGAGTTGTTTTCTGGTAAGGAAAGTCTCTATTGCGCTCCCATTGCCATACACAGTGCAAATAGCACTGTCGTCTGTTCCCAGCAACTACAGTGTATTGGACTGAAGAGAAGCTACTGTTCTTGTCAGTTTCCTAAGCAGAGTTGAACTAGATATGGCCCGTGTGTGTAGGAAGCACAGTTCTTTTGTTCTGAGCAAGCTCACTGTTCTGGCACTATGGGAAACACAGTAGAGTAGAATTGTGCTCTTTTCTCAAAAGCAGAGAGTGTTTCTTGTAAGGCGATCTAGCGTTTGTTTCCCAGTCCTAAATGGAGTTGAGTCACATGCAGTTTTTGGTCCTACGAGCAAGAATTGTTTTCTGGTAAGAAAAGTCACTATTGCGCTCCCATTGCCATACACAGTGCAAATAGATCTCGCGTCTGTTCCCAGCAAGTACAGTGTTTTGGACTGAAGAGGAGCTACTCTTCTTGTCAGTTTCCTAAGCAGAATTGAACTAGATATGGCCCTGTGTGTAGGAAGCACAGTTCTTTTGTTCTGAGCAAGCTCACTCTTCTGGCACTATGGGAAACACAGTAGAGTAGAAGAGTGCTCTTTTCTCCAAAGCAGAGTGTGTTTCTTGTAAGGCGAGCTAGCGTTTGTTTCCCAGTCCTACACGGAGTTGAATCACATGCAGTTTTTGGACATACGAGCAAGAGTTGTTTTCTGTTAAGGAAAGTCACTATTGCGCTCCCATTGCCATACACAGTGCAAATAGCTCTCGCGTCTGTTCCCAGCAAGTACAGTGTATTGGAGTGAAGAGGAGCTACTGTTCTTGTCAGTTTCCTAAGCAGAGTTGAAATAGGTATGGCCCGTGTGTGTAGGAAGCACAGTTCTTTTGTTCTGAGCAAGCTCACTGTTCTGGCACTATGGGAAACACAGTAGAGGAGAATTGTGCTCTTTTCTCAAAAGCAGAGTGTGTTTCTTGTAAGGCGAGCTAGCGTTTGTTTCCCAGTCCTAAATGGAGTTGAATCACATGCAGTTTTTGGTCCTAAGAGCAAGAGTTGTTTTCTGTAACAAGAGTCACTATTGTGCTCCCATTGTCATACTCAGGGCAAATAGCACTGGCGTCTGTTTCCAGCAAGTACAGTGTATTGAACTGAAGAGGATATACTGTTCTTGTCAGTTTGCTAAGCAGAATTAAACTAGGTATTGCCCTGTGTGTAGGAAGCACAGTTCTTTTGTTCTGAGCAAGCTCACTCTTCTGGCACTATGGGAAACACAGTAGAGTAGAAGAGTGCTCTTTCTCAAAAGCTGTCTGTGTTTCTTATAAGGCGAGCTAGCGTTTGTTTCCCAGTCCTAAATGGAGTTGAATCACATGCAGTTTTTGGTTCTACGAGCAAGAGTTGTTTTCTGGTAAGGAAAGTCACTATTGCGCTCCCATTGCCATACACAGTGCAAATAGCTCTCGCGTCTGTTCGCAGCAAGTACAGTGTATTGGACTGAAGAGGAGGTACTGTTCTTGTCAGTTTCCTAAGCAGAGTTGAACTAGATATGGCCCCTGTGTGTAGGAAGCACAGTTCTTTTGTTCTGAGCAAGCTCACTGTTCTGGCACTATGGGAAACACAGTAGAGTAGAAGAGTGCTCTTTTCTCAAAAGCAGAGTGTGTTTCTTGTAAGGCGAGCTAGCGTTTGTTTCCCAGTCATAAATGGAGTTGAATCGCATGCAGTTTTTGGTCCTAAGAGCAAGAATTGTTTTCTGGTAAGGAAAGTCACTATTGCGGTCCCATTGCCATACACAGTGCAAATAGCTCTCGCGTCTGTTCTTAGCAAGTACAGTGTATTGGACTGAAGAGGAGCTGCTGTTCTTGTCAGTTTCCTAAGCAGAGTTGAACTACATATGGCCCTGTGTGTAGGAAGCACTGTTCTTTGTTCTGAGCAAGCTCACTGTTCTTGCACTATTGGAAACACAGTAGAGTAGAAGAGTGCTCTTTTCTCAAAAGCAGAGTGTGTTTCTTCTAAGGCGAGCTAGCGTTTGTTTCCAAGTCCTAAATGGAGTTGAATACCATGCCGTTTCTGGTCCTACTAGCAAGAGTTGTTTTCTGGTGAGGAAAGTCACTATTGTGCTCCCATTGCCATATACAGTGCAAATAGCACTGGCGTCTGTTCCCAGCAAATACAGTGTATTGGACTGAAGAGGAGCTACTGTTCTTGTCAGTTTCCTAAGCAGAGTTGAACTAGATATGGCCCGTGTGTGTAGGAAGCACAGTTCTTTTGTTCTGAGCAAGCTCACTGTTCTGGCACCATAGGAAACACAGTAGGGTAGAAGTTGCTCTTTTCTCAAAAGCAGAAAGTGTTTCTTGTAAGGCGAGCTAGCGTTTGTTTCCCAGTCCTAAATGGATTTGACTCACATGCAATTTTTGGTCATAGGAGCAAGAGTTGTTTTCTGGTAAGGAAAGTCACTATTGCGCTCCCATTGCCATACACAGTTCAAATAGCTCTCGCGTCTGTTCCCAGCAAGTACAGTGTATTGGACTGAAGAGGATCTACTCTTCTTGTCAGTTTCCTAAGCAGAATTGAACTAGGTATGGCCTTGTGTGTAGGAAGCACAGTTCTTTTGTTCTGAAGAAGCTCACTGTTCTGGCACTATGGGAAACACAGTAGAGGAGAAGAGTGCTCTTTTCTCAAAAGATGACTGTGTTTCTTGTAAGGCGAGCTAGCGTTTGTTTCCCAGTCCTAAATGGAGTTTCATCCCATGCAGTTTTTGGTCCTACGAGCAAGAGTTGTTTTCTGGTAAGGAAAGTCACTATTGCGCTCCCATTGCCATACACAGTGCAAATAGCACTGTCGTCTGTTCGCAGCAAGTACAGTGTATTGGACTGAAGAGAAGCTACTGTTCTTGTCAGTTTCCTAAGCAGAGTTGAACTAGATATGGCCCGTGTGTGTAGGAAGCACAGTTCTTTTGTTCTGAGCAAGCTCACTGTTCTGGCACTATGGGAAACACAGTAGAGTAGATTTGTGCTCTTTTCTCAAAAGCAGAGAGTGTTTCTTGTAAGGCGAGCTAGCGTTTGTTTCCCAGTCCTAAAAAGAGTTGAGTCACATGCAGTTTTTGGTCCTACGAGCAAGAATTGTTTTCTGGTAAGAAAAGTCACTATTGCGCTCCCATTGCCATACACAGTGCAAATAGATCTCGCGTCTGTTCCCAGCAAGTACAGTGTTTTGGACTGAAGAGGAGCTACTCTTCTTGTCAGTTTCCTAAGCAGAATTGAACTAGATATGGCCCTGTGTGTAGGAAGCACAGTTCTTTTGTTCTGAGCAAGCTCACTCTTCTGGCACTATGGGAAACACAGTAGAGTAGAAGAGTGCTCTTTTCTCCAAAGCAGAGTGTGTTTCTTGTAAGGCGAGCTAGCGTTTGTTTCCCAGTCCTAAATGGAGTTGAATCACATGCAGTTTTTGGACATACGAGCAAGAGTTGTTTTCTGTTAAGAAAAGTCACTATTGCGTTCCCATTGCCATACACAGTGCAAATAGCTCTCGCGTCTGTTCCCAGCAAGTACAGTGTATTGGAGTGAAGAGGAGCTACTGTTCTTGTCAGTTTCCTAAGCAGAGTTGAAATAGGTATGGCCCGTGTGTGTAGGAAGCACAGTTCTTTTGTTCTGAGCAAGCTCACTGTTCTGGCACTATGGGAAACACAGTAGAGTAGAATTGTGCTCTTTTCTCAAAAGCAGAGTGTGTTTCTTGTAAGGCGAGCTAGCGTTTGTTTCCCAGTCCTAAATGGAGTTGAATCACATGCAGTTTTTGGTCCTAAGAGCAAGAGTTGTTTTCTGTAACAAGAGTCACTATTGTGCTCCCATTGTCATACTCAGGGCAAATAGCACTGGCGTCTGTTTCCAGCAAGTACAGTGTATTGAACTGAAGAGGATATACTGTTCTTGTCAGTTTGCTAAGCAGAATTAAACTAGGTATTGCCCTGTGTGTAGGAAGCACAGTTCTTTTGTTCTGAGCAAGCTCACTCTTCTGGCACTATGGGAAACACAGTAGAGTAGAAGAGTGCTCCTTTCTCAAAAGCTGTCTGTGTTTCTTATAAGGCGAGCTAGCGTTTGTTTCCCAGTCCTAAATGGAGTTGAATCACATGCAGTTTTTGGTTCTACGAGCAAGAGTTGTTTTCTGGTAAGGAAAGTCACTATTGCGCTCCCATTGCCATACACAGTGCAAATAGCTCTCGCGTCTGTTCGCAGCAAGTACAGTGTATTGGACTGAAGAGGAGGTACTGTTCTTGTCATTTTCCTAAGCAGAGTTGGACTAGATATGGCCCCTTTGTGTAGGAAGCACAGTTCTTTTGTTCTGAGCAAGCTCACTGTTCTGGCACTATGGGAAACACAGTAGAGTAGAAGAGTGCTCTTTTCTCAAAAGCTGACAGTGTTTCTTGTAAGGCGAGCTAGCGTTTGTTTCCCAGTCATAAATGGAGTTGAATCGCATGCAGTTTTTGGTCCTAAGAGCAAGAATTGTTTTCTGGTAAGGAAAGTCACTATTGCGGTCCCATTGCCATACACAGTGCAAATAGCTCTCGCGTCTGTTCTTAGCAAGTACAGTGTATTGGACTGAAGAGGAGCTGCTGTTCTTGTCAGTTTCCTAAGCAGAGTTGAACTAGATATGGCCCTGTGTGTAGGAAGCACAGTTCTTTTGTTCTGAGCAAGCTTACTGTTCAGACCCCATAAGAAACACAGTAGAGTAGAAGAGTGCTCTTTTCTCAAAAGCAGAGTGTGTTTCTTGTGAGGCGAGCTAGCGTTTCTTTCTCAGTCCTAAATAGAGTTGAATCACATGCAGTTTTTGGTTCTACGAGAAGTATATCTTTCTGTAAGAAGAGTCACTATTGTGCTCCCATTGTCATACTCAGGGCAGATAGCACTGGCGTCTGTTTCCAGCAAGTACAGTGTATTGGACTGAAGAGGATCTACTGTTCTTGTCAGTTTCCTAAGCAGAATTGAACTAGGTATGGCCCTGTGTGTAGGAAGCACAGTTCTTTTGTTCTGAGGAAGCTCACTGTTCTGGCACTATGGGAAACACAGTAGAGTAGAAGAGTGCTCTTTTCTCAAAAGCTGACAGTGTTTCTTGTAAGGCGAGCTAGCGTTTGTTTCTCAGTCCTAAATGGAGTTGAATTACATGCAGTTTTTGGTCCTACGAGCAAGAGTTGTTTTCTGGTAAGGAAAGTCACTATTGCACTCCCATTGCCATACACAGTACAAATAGCTCTCGCGTCTGTTCCCATGAAGTACAGTGTATTGGACTGAAGAGGAGCTACTGTTGTTGGAAGTTTCCTAAGCACAGTTGAACTAGATATGGCCGTATGTGTAGGAAGCACAGTTCTTTTGTTCTGAGCAAGCTCACTGTTCTGGTCCTATAGGAAACACATTAGAGTAGAAGAGTGCTCTTTTCTCAAAAGCAGAGTGTGTTTCTTGTAAGGCGAGATAGCGTTTGTTTCCCAGTCCTAAATGGAGTTGTATCACATGCAGTTTTTGGTCGTACGAGCAAGAGTTGTTTTCTGGTAAGGAAAGTCACTATTGCGCTCCCATTGCCATACACAGTGCAAATAGCAGTGGCGACAGTTCCCAGCAACTACAGTATATTGGACTGAAGAGGAGCTCCTGTTCTTGTCAGTTTCCTAAGCAGAGTTGAACTAGATATGGCCGGTGTGTGTAGGAAGCACAGTTCTTTTGTTCTGAGCAATCTCACTGTTCTGGCACTTGGGAAACACAGTAGAGTAGAATTGTGCTATTTTCTCAAAAGCAGAGTGTGTTTCTTGTAGGGCGAGCTAGCGTTTGTTTCCCAGTCCTAAATGGAGTTGAATCACATGCAGTTTTTGGTCCTACGAGCAAGAGTTGTTTTCTGTAAGAAGAGTCACTATTGTGCTCCCATTGTCATACTCAGGGCAAATAGCACTGGCGTCTGTTTCCAGCAAGTACAGTGTATTGAACTGAAGAGGATCTACTGTTCTTGTCAGTTTTCTAAGCAGAATTGAACTAAATATGTCCCGTGTGTGTAGGAAGCACAGTTCTTTTGTTCTGAGCAAGCTCACTGTTCTGGCTCTATGGGAAACACAGTAGAGTAGAAGAGTGCTCTTTTCTCAAAAGCAGAGTGTGTTTCTTGTAAGGCGAGCTAGCGTTTGTTTCCCAGTCCTAAATGGAGTTGAATCACATGCAGTTTTTGGTCCTATGAGCAAGAATTGTTTTCTGGTAAGTAAAGTCACTATTGCGCTCCCATTGCCATACACAGTGCAAATAGCTCTCGCGTATGTTTTCAGCAAGTACAGTGTATTGGACTGAAGAGGAGCTACTGTTCTTGTCAGTTTCCTAAGCAGAGTTGAACTAGATATGGCCCGTGTGTGTAGGAAGCACAGTTCTTTTGTTCTAGCAAGCTCACAGTTCTGGCACTATGGGAAACACAGTAGAGTAGAAGAGTGCTCTTTTCTCAAAAGCAGAGTGTGTTTCTTGTAAGGCGAGCTAGCGTTTGTTTCCCAGTCCTAAATGGAGTTGAATCACATGCAGTTTTTGGTCCTATGAGCAAGAGTTGTTTTCTGGTAAGAAGAGTCACTATTGCGCTCCCTTTGTCATACAAAGGGCAAATAGCCCTCACGTCTGTTCCCAGCATGTACAGTGTATTTGACTGAAGAGGATCTACTGTTCTTGTCAGTTTCCTAAGCAGCATTGAACTAAATATGGCCCGTGTGTGTAGGAAGCACAGTTCTTTTGTTCTGAGCAAGCTCACTGTTCTGGCCCTATATGAAACACAGTAGAGTAGAAGAGTGCTCTTTTCTCAAAAGCAGAGTGTGTTTCTTGTAAGGTGAGCTAGCGTTTGTTTCCCAGTCCTAAATGGAGTTGAATCACATGCAGTTTTTGGTCCTACGAGCAAGAATTGTTTTCTGGTAAGGAAAGTCACTATTGCGCTCCCATTGCCATACACAGTGCAAATAGCTCTCGCATATATTCCCAGAAAGTACAGTGTATTGGACTGAAGAGGAGCTACTGTTCTTGTCAGTTTCCTAAGCAGAGTTGAACTAGATATGGCCCTGTGTGTAGGAAGCACAGTTCTTTTGTTCTGAGCAAGCTCACTGTTCTGGCTCTATGGGAAACACAGTAGAGTAGAAGAGTGCTCTTTTCTCAAAAGCATAGTGTTTTTCTCGTAAGGCGAGCTAGCGTTTGTTTCCCAGTCCTAAATGGAGTTGAATCACATGCAGTTTTTGGTCCTACGAGCAAGAGTTGTTTTCTGGTAAGGAAAGTCACTATTGCGCTCCCATTGCCATACAAAGGGCAAATAGCTCTCGCCTCTGATCCCAGCAAGTACAGTGTATTGGACTGAAGAGGAGTTACTGTTCTTGTCAGTTTCCTAAGCAGAGTTGAACTAGATATGGCCCTGTGTGTAGGAAGCACAGTTCTTTTGTTCTGAGCAAGCTTACGGTTCGGACCCCATAGAAAACACAGTAGAGTAGAAAAGTGCTCCTTTCTCAAAAGCAGAGTGTGTTTCTTGTAAGGCGAGCTAGCGTTTGTTTCCCAGTCCTAAATGGAGTTGAATTCCACACAGTTTTTGGTCCTAAAAGCAAGAGTTGTTTTCTGGTAAGAAGAGTCACTATTGCGCTCCCATTGTCATACAAAGGGCAAATAGCACTGGTGTCTGTTCCCAGCATGTACAGTGTATTAGACTGAAGAGGATCTACTGTTCTTGTCAGTTTCCTAAGCAGAATTGAACTAAATATGGCCCGTGTGTGTAGAAAGCACAGTTCTGTTGTTCTGAGCAATCTCACTGTTCTGGCACTATAGTAAACACAGTAGAGTAGAAGAGTGCTCTTTTCTCAAAAGCAGAGTGTGTTTCTTGTAAGGCGAGCTAGCGTTTGTTTCCCAGTCCTAAATGGAGTTGAATCACATGCAGTTTTTGGTCCTACGAGCAAGAGTTGTTTTCTGGTAAGGAAAGTCACTATTGCGCTCCCATTGCCATACACAGTGCAAATAGCACTGGCGTCTCTTTTCAGCAACTACAGTGTATTTGACTGAAGAGCAGTACTGTTCTTGTCAGTTTCCTAAGCAGAGTTAAACTAGATATGGCCCGTGTGTGTAGGAAGCACAGTTCTTTTGTTCTGAGCAAGCCCACTGTTCTGGCACTATGGGAAACACAGTAGAGTAGAAGAGTGCTCTTTTCTCAAAAGCAGAGTGTATTTCTTGTAAGGCGAGCTAGCGTTTGTTACCCAGTCCTAAATGGAGTTGAATGACATGCAGTTTTTGGTCCCACGAGCAAGAGTTTTTTTCTGGTAAGGAAAGTCACTATTGCGCTCCCATTGCCATACACAGAACAAATAGCACTGGCGTCTGTTCCCAGCAACTACAGTGTATTGGACTGAAGAGGAGCTACTGTTCTTGTCAGTTTCTTAAGCAGAATTGAACTAGATATGGCCCGTGTGTGTAGGAAGCACAGTTCCTTTGTTCTGTGCAAGCTCACTGTTCTGGCACTATGGGAAACACAGTAGAGTAGAAGAGTGCTCTTTTCTCAAAAGCAGAGTGTGTTTCTTGTAAGGCGAGCTAGCGTTTGTTTCCCAGTCCTAAATGGAGTTGAATCACATGCAGTTTTTGGTCCTACGAGCAAGAATTGTTTTCTGGTAAGGAAAGTCACTCTTGCGCTCCCATTGCCATACACAGTGCAAATAGCTCTCGCGTCTGTTCCCAGCAAGTACAGTGTATTGGACTGAAGAGGAGCTACTGTTCTTGTCAGTTTCCTAAGCAGAGTTGAACTACATATGTCCCGTGTGTGTAGGAAGCACAGTTCTTTTGTTCTGAGCAAGCTCACTGTTCTGGCCCTATGGGAAACACAGTAGAGTAGAAGAGTGCTCTTTTCTCAAAAGCAGAGTGTGTTTCTTGTAAGGCGAGCTTGCGTTTCTTTCCCAGTCCTAAATGTAGTTGAATCACATGCAGGTTTTGGTCCTATGAGCAAGAGTTGTTTTCTGGTAAGAAGAGTCACTATTGCGCTCCCATTGTCATACAAAGGGCAAATAGCACTGGCGTCTGTTCCCAACATGTACAGTGTATTGAACTGAAGAGGATCTACTGTTCTTGTCAGTTTCCTAAGCAGAATTGAACTAAATATGGCCCGTGAGTGCAGGAAGCATAGTTCTTTTTTTTCTGAGCAAGCTCACTGTTCTGACCCTATAGGAAACACAGTAGAGTAGAAGAGTGCTCTTTTTTCAAAAGCAGAGTGTGTTTCTTGTATGTCGAGCTAGCGTTTGTTTCCCAGTCCTAAATGGAGTTGAATCACATACAGTTTTTGGTCCTATGAACAAGAGTTGCTTTCTGTAAGAAGAGTCACTATTGTGCTCTCATTGTCATACTCGTTGCAAATAGCACTGGCATCTGTTTCCAGCAATTACAGTGTATTGGACTGAAGAGGATCTACTCTTCTAGTCAGTTTCCTAAGCAGAATTGAACTAGGTATGGTCCTGTGTGTAGGAAGCACAGTCCTTTTGTTCTGAGGAAGCTCACTGTTCTGGCACTATGGGAAACACAGTAGAGTAGAAGAGTGCTCTTTTTTCAAAAGCTGACTGTGTTTCTCGTAGGCGAGCTAGCGTTTGTTTCTCAGTCCTAAATGGAGTTGAATCACATGCAGTTTTTGGTCCTACGAGCAACTGTTGTTTTCTGGTAAGGAAAGTCACTATTGCGCTCCCATTGCCATACACAGTACAAATAGCTCTCGCGTCTGTTCCCATGAAGTACAGTGTATTGGACTGAAGAGGAGCTACTGTTGTTGTCAGTTTCCTAAGCAGAGTTGAACTAGATATGGCCCGTGTGTGTAGGAAGCACAGTTCTTTTGTTCTGAACAAGCTCACTGTTCAGACACCATAGGAAACACAGTAGAGTAGAAGAGTGCTCTTTTCTCAAAAGCAGAAAGTGTTTCTTGTCATGCGAGCTTACGTTTGTTTCCCAGTCCTAAATGGAGTTGAATTACATGCAGTTTCTGGTCCTACGAGCAAGAGTTGTTTTCTGGTAAAAAGAGTCACTATTGCGCTCCCATTGTCATACAAAGGGCAAATAGCACTGGTGTCTGTTCCCAGCATGTACAGTGTATTGGACTGAAGAGGATCTACTATTCTCGTCAGTTTCCTAAGCAGAATTGAACTAAATATGGCCCGTGTGTGTAGGAAGCACAGTTCTTTTGTTCTGAGCAAGATGACTGTTCTGGCCTTATAGGAAACACAGTAGAGTAGAAGAGTGCTCTTTTCTCAAAAGCAGAGTGTGTTTCTTGTAAGGCGAGCTAGCGTTTGTTTCCCAGTCCTAAATGGAGTTGAATCACATGCAGTTTTTGGTCCTACGAGCAAGAATTGTTTTCTGGTAAGGAAAGTCACTCTTGCGCTCCCATTGCCATACACAGTGCAAATAGCTCTCGCGTCTGTTCCCAGCAAGTACAGTGTATTGGACTGAAGAGGAGCTACTGTTCTTGTCAGTTTCCTAAGCAGAGTTGAACTACATATGTCCCGTGTGTGTAGGAAGCACAGTTCTTTTGTTCTGAGCAAGCTCACTGTTCTGGCCCTATGGGAAACACAGTAGAGTAGAAGAGTGCTCTTTTCTCAAAAGCAGAGTGTGTTTCTTGTAAGGCGAGCTTGCGTTTCTTTCCCAGTCCTAAATGTAGTTGAATCACATGCAGGTTTTGGTCCTATGAGCAAGAGTTGTTTTCTGGTAAGAAGAGTCACTATTGCGCTCCCATTGTCATACAAAGGGCAAATAGCACTGGCGTCTGTTCCCAACATGTACAGTGTATTGAACTGAAGAGGATCTACTGTTCTTGTCAGTTTCCTAAGCAGAATTGAACTAAATATGGCCCGTGAGTGCAGGAAGCATAGTTCTTTTTTTTCTGAGCAAGCTCACTGTTCTGACCCTATAGGAAACACAGTAGAGTAGAAGAGTGCTCTTTTTTCAAAAGCAGAGTGTGTTTCTTGTATGTCGAGCTAGCGTTTGTTTCCCAGTCCTAAATGGAGTTGAATCACATACAGTTTTTGGTCCTATGAACAAGAGTTGCTTTCTGTAAGAAGAGTCACTATTGTGCTCTCATTGTCATACTCGTTGCAAATAGCACTGGCATCTGTTTCCAGCAATTACAGTGTATTGGACTGAAGAGGATCTACTCTTCTAGTCAGTTTCCTAAGCAGAATTGAACTAGGTATGGTCCTGTGTGTAGGAAGCACAGTCCTTTTGTTCTGAGGAAGCTCACTGTTCTGGCACTATGGGAAACACAGTAGAGTAGAAGAGTGCTCTTTTTTCAAAAGCTGACTGTGTTTCTCGTAGGCGAGCTAGCGTTTGTTTCTCAGTCCTAAATGGAGTTGAATCACATGCAGTTTTTGGTCCTACGAGCAACTGTTGTTTTCTGGTAAGGAAAGTCACTATTGCGCTCCCATTGCCATACACAGTACAAATAGCTCTCGCGTCTGTTCCCATGAAGTACAGTGTATTGGACTGAAGAGGAGCTACTGTTGTTGTCAGTTTCCTAAGCAGAGTTGAACTAGATATGGCCCGTGTGTGTAGGAAGCACAGTTCTTTTGTTCTGAACAAGCTCACTGTTCAGACACCATAGGAAACACAGTAGAGTAGAAGAGTGCTCTTTTCTCAAAAGCAGAAAGTGTTTCTTGTCATGCGAGCTTACGTTTGTTTCCCAGTCCTAAATGGAGTTGAATTACATGCAGTTTTTGGTCCTACGAGCAAGAGTTGTTTTCTGGTAAAAAGAGTCACTATTGCGCTCCCATTGTCATACAAAGGGCAAATAGCACTGGTGTCTGTTCCCAGCATGTACAGTGTATTGGACTGAAGAGGATCTACTATTCTCGTCAGTTTCCTAAGCAGAATTGAACTAAATATGGCCCGTGTGTGTAGGAAGCACAGTTCTTTTGTTCTGAGCAAGATGACTGTTCTGGCCTTATAGGAAACACAGTAGAGTAGAAGAGTGCTCTTTTCTCAAAAGCAGAGTGTGTTTCTTGTAAGGCGAGCTAGCGTTTGTTTCCCAGGCCTAAATGGAGTTGAATCACATGCAGTTTTTGGTCCTACGAGCAAGAGTTGTTTTCTGGTAAGTAGAGTCACTATTGTACTCCCATTGTCATACTCATGACAAATAGCACTGGCGTCTGTTTCCAGCAAGTACAGTGTATTGGATTGAAGAGGATCTACTGTTCTTGTCAGTTTCCTAAGCAGAATTGAACTAGATATGGCCCTGTGTGTAGGAAGCACAGTTCTTTTGTTCTGAGCAAGCTCACTGTTCTGGCTCAATGGGAAACACAGTAGAGTAGAAGAGTGCTCTTTTCTCAAAAGCAGAGTGTGTTTCTTGTAAGGCGAGCTAGTGTTTGTTTCCCAGTCCTAAATGGAGTTGAATCACATGCAGTTTTTGGTCCTACGAGCAAGAGTTGTTTTCTGGTAAGGAAAGTCACTATTGCGCTCCCATTGCCATACACAGAGCAAATAGCACGGGTGTCTGTTCCCAGCAACTACAGTGTATTGGACTGAAGAGGAGCTACTGTTCTTGTTAGTTTCCTAAGCAGAGTTCAACTAGATATGGCCCTGTGTGTAGGAAGCACAGTTCTTTTGTTCTGAGCAAACTTACTGTTTGGACCCCATAGGATACACAATAGAGTAGAAAAGTGCTCTTTTCTCAAAATCAGAGTGTGTTTCTTGTAAGGCGAGCTAGCGTTTGTTTCCCAGTCCTAAATGGAGTTGAATCACATGCAGTTTTTGGTCCAACGAGCAAGAGTTGTTTCTGGTAAGTAGAGTCACTATTGTGCTCCCATTGTCATACTCAGGGCAAATAGCACTGGCGTGTCTTTCCAGCAAGTACAGTGTATTGGATTGAAGATGATCTACTGTTCTTGTCAGTTTCCTAAGCAGAATTGAACTAGATATGGCCCTGTGTGTAGGAAGCACAGTTCTTTTGTTCTGAGCAAGCTCACTGTTCTGGCTCTATGGGAAAAACAGTAGAGTAGAAGAGTGCTCTTTTCTCAAAAGCAGGGTGAGTTTCTTGTAAGGCGAGCTAGTGTTTGTTTCCAAGTCCTAAATGGAGTTGAATTCCATGCAGTTTTTGGTCCTACGAGCAAGAGTTGTTTTCTGGTAAGGAAAGTCACTATTGCGCTCCCATTGCCATACACAGAGCAAATAGCACTGGCGTCTGTTCCAGCAACTACAGTGTATTGGACTGTAGAGCAGCTACTGTTCTTGTCAGTTTCCTAAGCAGAGTTGAACTAGATATGGCCCTGTGTGTAGGAAGCACAGTTCTTTTGTTCTGAGCAAGCTCACTGTTCTGGCACTATGGAAAACACAGTAGAGTAGAAGAGTGCTCTTTTCTCAAAAGCAGAGTGTGTTTCTTGTAAGGCGAGCTAGCGTTTGTTTCCCAGTCCTAAATGGAGTTGAATCACATGCAGTTTTTGGTCCTACGAGCAAGAATTGTTTTCTGGTAAGTAAAGTCACTATTGTGCTCCCATTGTCATACACAGTGCAAATAGCTCTCGCGTATGTTCCCAGAAAGAACAGTGTACTGGACTGAAGAGGAGCTACTGTTCTTGTCAGTTTTCTAAGCAGAGTTGAACTAGATATGGCCCTGTGTGTAGGAAGCACAGTTCTTTTGTTCTGAGCAAACTCACTGTTCTGGCTCTATGGAAACACAGTAGAGTAGAAGAGTGCTCTTTTCTCAAAAGCATAGTGTTTTTCTTGTAAGACGAGCTAGCATTTGTTTCCCAGTCCTAAATGGAGTTGAATTCCATGCAGTTTTTGTTCCTAAGAGCAAGAGTTGTTTTCTGGTAAGAAGAGTCACTATTGCGCTCCCATTGTCATACAAAGGGCAAATAGCACTGGTGTCTGTTCCCAGCATGTACAGTGTATTGGACTGAAGAGGATCTACTGTTCTTGTCAGTTTCCTAAGCAGAATTGAACTAGATATGGCCCGTGTGTGTAGGAAGCACAGTTCCGTTGTTCTGAGCAATCTCACTGTTCTGGCACTATAGTAAACACAGTAGAGTAGAAGAGTGCTCTTTTCTCAAAAGCAGAGTGTGTTTCTTGTAAGGCGAGCTAGCGTTAGTTTCCCAGTCCTAAATGGAGTTGAATCACATGCAGTTTTTGGTCCTATGAGCAAGAGTTGTTTTCTGTTAAGGAAAGTCACTATTGCGCTCCCATTGCCATACACAGTGCAAATAGCACTGGCGTCTCTTTTCAGCAACTACAGTGTATTTGACTGAAGAGGAGTACTTTTCTTGTCAGTTTCCTAAGCAGAGTTAAACTAGATATGGCCCGTGTGTGTAGGAAGCACAGTTCTTTTGTTCTGAGCAAGCCCACTGTTCTGGCACTATGGGAAACACAGTAGAGTAGAAGAGTGCTCTTTTCTCAAAAGCAGAGTGTGTTTCTTCTAAGGCGAGCTAGCGTTTGTTTCCCAGTACTAAATGGAGTTGAATCACATGGAGATTTTGGTACTACGAGCAAGAGTTGTTTTCTGGTAAAAAGAGTCACTACTGCGCTCCCATTGTCATACAAAGGGCAAATAGCACTGGTGTTTGTTCCCAGCATGTACAGTGTACTGGACTGAAGAGGATCTACTATTCTTGTCAGTTTCCTAAGCAGAATTGAACTAAATATGGCCCGTGTGTGTAGGAAGCACAGATCTTTTGTTCTGAGCAAGCTGACTGTTCTGGCCTTATAGGAAACGCAGTAGAGTAGAAGAGTGCTCTTTTCTCAAAAGCAGAGTGTGTTTCTTGTAAGGCGAGCTAGCGTTTGATTCCCAGTCCTAAATGGAGTTGAATCACATGCAGTTTTTGGTCCTACGAGCAAGAGTTGTTTTCTGGTAAGTAGAGTCTCTGTTGTACTCCCATTGTCATACTCAGGACAAATAGCACTGGCGTCTGTTTCCAGCAAGCACAGTGTATTGGATTGAAGAGGATCTACTGTTCTTGTCAGTTTCCTAAGCAGAATTGAACTAGATATGTCCCTGTCTGTAGGAAGCACAGTTCTTTTGTTCTGAGCAAGCTCACTGTTCTGGCACTATGGGAAACACAGTAGAGTAGAATTGTGCTCTTTTCTCAAAAGCAGAGTGTGTTTCTTGTAAGGCGAGCTAGCGTTTGTTTCCCAGTCCTAAATGGAGTTGAGTCACATGCAGTTTTTGGTCCTAAGAGCAAGAGTTGTTTTCTGTAACAAGAGTCACTATTGTGCTCCCATTGTCATACTCAGGGCAAATAGCACTGGCGTCTGTTTCCAGCAAATACAGTGTATTGAACTGAAGAGGATATACTGTTCTTGTCAGTTTGCTAAGCAGAATTAAACTAGGTATTGCCCTGTGTGTAGGAAGCACAGTTCTTTTGTTCTGAGCAAGCTCACTCTTCTGGCACTATGGGAAACACAGTAGAGTAGAAGAGTGCTCCTTTCTCAAAAGCTGTCTGTGTTTCTTATAAGGCGAGCTAGCGTTTGTTTCCCAGTCCTAAATGGAGTTGAATCACATGCAGTTTTTGGTTCTTCGAGCAAGAGTTGTTTTCTGGTAAGGAAAGTCACTATTGCGCTCCCATTGCCATACACAGTGCAAATAGCTCTCGCGTCTGTTCGCAGCAAGTACAGTGTATTGGATTGAAGAGGATCTACTGTTCTTGTCAGTTTCCTAAGCAGAATTGAACTAGATATGGCACTGTGTGTAGGAAGCACAGTTCTTTTGTTCTGAGCAAGCTCACTGTTCTGGCACTATGGGAAACACAGTAGAGTAGAAGAGTGCTCTTTTCTCAAAAGCAGAGTGTGTTTCTTGTAAGGCGAGCTAGCGTTTGTTTCCCAGTCATAAATGGAGTTGAATCGCATGCAGTTTTTGGTCCTAAGAGCAAGAATTGTTTTCTGGTAAGGAAAGTCACTATTGCGGTCCCATTGCCATACACAGTGCAAATAGCTCTCGCGTCTGTTCTTAGCAAGTACAGTGTATTGGACTGAAGAGGAGCTGCTGTTCTTGTCAGTTTCCTAAGCAGAGTTGAACTAGATATGGCCCTGTGTGTAGGAAGCACAGTTCTTTTGTTCTGAGCAAGCTTACTGTTCAGACCCCATAAGAAACACAGTAGAGTAGAAGAGTGCTCTTTTCTCAAAAGCAGAGTGTGTTTCTTGTAAGGCGAGCTAGCGTTTGTTTCCCAGTCCTAAATGGAGTTAAATCCCATGCAGTTTTTGGTCCTACGAGCAAGAATTGTTTTCTGGTAAGGAAAGTCACTATTGCGCTCCCATTGCCATACACAGTACAAATAGCTCTCGCGTCTGTTCGCATCAAGTACAGTGTATTGGACTGAAGAGGAGGTACTATTCTTGTCAGTTTCCTAAGCAGAGTTGAACTACATATGGCCCTGTGTGTAGGAAGCACTGTTCTTTGTTCTGAGCAAGCTCACTGTTCTTGCACTATTGGAAACACAGTAGAGTAGAAGAGTGCTCTTTTCTCAAAAGCAGAGTGTGTTTCTTCTAAGGCGAGCTAGCGTTTGTTTCCAAGTCCTAAATGGAGTTGAATCACATGCAGTTTTTGGTCCTATGAGCAAGAGTTGTTTTCTGGTAAGGAAAGTCACTATTGCGCTCCCATTGCCATACACAGTACAAATAGCTCTCCCTTCTGTTCCCAGCAAGTACAGTGTATTGGACTGAAGAGGAGCTACTGTTCTTGTCAATTTCCTAAGCAGAGTTGAACTAGATATGGCCCGTGTGTGTAGGAAGCACAGTTCTTTTGTTCTGAGCAAGCTCACTGTTCTGACCCTATAGGAAACACAGTAGAGTAGAAGAGTGCTCTTTTCTCAAAAGCAGAGTGTGTTTCTTGTGAGGCGAGCTAGCGTTTCTTTCTCAGTCCTAAATAGAGTTGAATCACATGCAGTTTTTGGTTCTACGAGAAGAATATCTTTCTGTAAGAAGAGTCACTATTGTGCTCCCATTGTCATACTCAGGGCAGATAGCACTGGCGTCTGTTTCCAGCAAGTACAGTGTATTGGACTGAAGAGGATCTACTGTTCTTGTCAGTTTCCTAAGCAGAATTGAAATAGGTATGGCCCTGTGTGTAGGAAGCACAGTTCTTTTGTTCTGAGGAAGCTCACTGTTCTGGCACTATGGGAAACACAGTAGAGTAGAAGAGTGCTCTTTTCTCAAAAGCTGACAGTGTTTCTTGTAAGGCGAGCTAGCGTTTGTTTCTCAGTCCTAAATGGAGTTGAATTACATGCAGTTTTTGGTCCTACGAGCAAGAGTTGTTTTCTGGTAAGGAAAGTCACTATTGCACTCCCATTGCCATACACAGTACAAATAGCTCTCGCGTCTGTTCCCATGAAGTACAGTGTATTGGACTGAAGAGGAGCTACTGTTGTTGGAAGTTTCCTAAGCACAGTTGAACTAGATATGGCCGTATGTGTAGGAAGCACAGTTCTTTTGTTCTGAGCAAGCTCACTGTTCTGGTCCTATAGGAAACACATTAGAGTAGAAGAGTGCTCTTTTCTCAAAAGCAGAGTGTGTTTCTTGTAAGGCGAGATAGCGTTTGTTTCCCAGTCCTAAATGGAGTTGTATCACATGCAGTTTTTGGTCGTACGAGCAAGAGTTGTTTTCTGGTAAGGAAAGTCACTATTGCGCTCCCATTGCCATACACAGTGCAAATAGCAGTGGCGACAGTTCCCAGCAACTACAGTATATTGGACTGAAGAGGAGCTCCTGTTCTTGTCAGTTTCCTAAGCAGAGTTGAACTAGATATGGCCGGTGTGTGTAGGAAGCACAGTTCTTTTGTTCTGAGCAATCTCACTGTTCTGGCACTTGGGAAACACAGTAGAGTAGAATTGTGCTATTTTCTCAAAAGCAGAGTGTGTTTCTTGTAGGGCGAGCTAGCGTTTGTTTCCCAGTCCTAAATGGAGTTGAATCACATGCAGTTTTTGGTCCTACGAGCAAGAGTTGTTTTCTGTAAGAAGAGTCACTATTGTGCTCCCATTGTCATACTCAGGGCAAATAGCACTGGCGTCTGTTTCCAGCAAGTACAGTGTATTGAACTGAAGAGGATCTACTGTTCTTGTCAGTTTTCTAAGCAGAATTGAACTAAATATGTCCCGTGTGTGTAGGAAGCACAGTTCTTTTGTTCTGAGCAAGCTCACTGTTCTGGCTCTATGGGAAACACAGTAGAGTAGAAGAGTGCTCTTTTCTCAAAAGCAGAGTGTGTTTCTTGTAAGGCGAGCTAGCGTTTGTTTCCCAGTCCTAAATGGAGTTGAATCACATGCAGTTTTTGGTCCTATGGGCAAGAATTGTTTTCTGGTAAGTAAAGTCACTATTGCGCTCCCATTGCCATACACAGTGCAAATAGCTCTCGCGTATGTTTTCAGCAAGTACAGTGTATTGGACTGAAGAGGAGCTACTGTTCTTGTCAGTTTCCTAAGCAGAGTTGAACTAGATATGGCCCGTGTGTGTAGGAAGCACAGTTCTTTTGTTCTAGCAAGCTCACAGTTCTGGCACTATGGGAAACACAGTAGAGTAGAAGAGTGCTCTTTTCTCAAAAGCAGAGTGTGTTTCTTGTAAGGCGAGCTAGCGTTTGTTTCCCAGTCCTAAATGGAGTTGAATCACATGCAGTTTTTGGTCCTATGAGCAAGAGTTGTTTTCTGGTAAGAAGAGTCACTATTGCGCTCCCTTTGTCATACAAAGGGCAAATAGCCCTCACGTCTGTTCCCAGCATGTACAGTGTATTTGACTGAAGAGGATCTACTGTTCTTGTCAGTTTCCTAAGCAGCATTGAACTAAATATGGCCCGTGTGTGTAGGAAGCACAGTTCTTTTGTTCTGAGCAAGCTCACTGTTCTGGCCCTATATGAAACACAGTAGAGTAGAAGAGTGCTCTTTTCTCAAAAGCAGAGTGTGTTTCTTGTAAGGTGAGCTAGCGTTTGTTTCCCAGTCCTAAATGGAGTTGAATCACATGCAGTTTTTGGTCCTACGAGCAAGAATTGTTTTCTGGTAAGGAAAGTCACTATTGCGCTCCCATTGCCATACACAGTGCAAATAGCTCTCGCATATATTCCCAGAAAGTACAGTGTATTGGACTGAAGAGGAGCTACTGTTCTTGTCAGTTTCCTAAACAGAGTTGAACTAGATATGGCCCTGTGTGTAGGAAGCACAGTTCTTTTGTTCTGAGCAAGCTCACTGTTCTGGCTCTATGGGAAACACAGTAGAGTAGAAGAGTGCTCTTTTCTCAAAAGCATAGTGTTTTTCTCGTAAGGCGAGCTAGTGTTTGTTTCCCAGTCCTAAATGGAGTTGAATCACATGCAGTTTTTGGTCCTACGAGCAAGAGTTGTTTTCTGGTAAGGAAAGTCACTATTGCGCTCCCATTGCCATACAAAGGGCAAATAGCTCTCGCCTCTGATCCCAGCAAGTACAGTGTATTGGACTGAAGAGGAGTTACTGTTCTTGTCAGTTTCCTAAGCAGAGTTGAACTAGATATGGCCCTGTGTGTAGGAAGCACAGTTCTTTTGTTCTGAGCAAGCTTACGGTTCGGACCCCATAGAAAACACAGTAGAGTAGAAAAGTGCTCCTTTCTCAAAAGCAGAGTGTGTTTCTTGTAAGGCGAGCTAGCGTTTGTTTCCCAGTCCTAAATGGAGTTGAATTCCACACAGTTTTTGGTCCTAAAAGCAAGAGTTGTTTTCTGGTAAGAAGAGTCACTATTGCGCTCCCATTGTCATACAAAGGGCAAATAGCACTGGTGTCTGTTCCCAGCATGTACAGTGTATTAGACTGAAGAGGATCTACTGTTCTTGTCAGTTTCCTAAGCAGAATTGAACTAAATATGGCCCGTGTGTGTAGAATGCACAGTTCTGTTGTTCTGAGCAATCTCACTGTTCTGGCACTATAGTAAACACAGTAGAGTAGAAGAGTGCTCTTTTCTCAAAAGCAGAGTGTGTTTCTTGTAAGGCGAGCTAGCGTTTGTTTCCCAGTCCTAAATGGAGTTGAATCACATGCAGTTTT
The DNA here is from genome assembly GCF_949786415.1 of Peromyscus eremicus. Classification (NCBI taxonomy): domain Eukaryota; kingdom Metazoa; phylum Chordata; class Mammalia; order Rodentia; family Cricetidae; genus Peromyscus; species Peromyscus eremicus. Next base: position 140,671 of record NW_026734647.1, on the reverse strand, counting down.
TGGTCCTACGAGCAAGAGTTGTTTTCTGGTAAGGAAAGACACTATTGCGCTCCCATTGCCATACACAGTGCAAATAGCACTGGCGTCTCTTTTCAGCAACTACAGTGTATTTGACTGAAGAGCAGTACTGTTCTTGTCAGTTTCCTAAGCAGAGTTAAACTAGATATGGCCCGTGTGTGTAGGAAGCACAGTTCTTTTGTTCTGAGCAAGCCCACTGTTCTGGCACTATGGGAAACACAGTAGAGTAGAAGAGTGCTCTTTTCTCAAAAGCAGAGTGTATTTCTTGTAAGGCGAGCTAGCGTTTGTTACCCAGTCCTAAATGGAGTTGAATGACATGCAGTTTTTGGTCCCACGAGCAAGAGTTTTTTTCTGGTAAGGAAAGTCACTATTGCGCTCCCATTGCCATACACAGAACAAATAGCACTGGCGTCTGTTCCCAGCAACTACAGTGTATTGGACTGAAGAGGAGCTACTGTTCTTGTCAGTTTCTTAAGCAGAATTGAACTAGATATGGCCCGTGTGTGTAGGAAGCACAGTTCCTTTGTTCTGTGCAAGCTCACTGTTCTGGCACTATGGGAAACACAGTAGAGTAGAAGAGTGCTCTTTTCTCAAAAGCAGAGTGTGTTTCTTGTAAGGCGAGCTAGCGTTTGTTTCCCAGTCCTAAATGGAGTTGAATCACATGCAGTTTTTGGTCCTACGAGCAAGAATTGTTTTCTGGTAAGGAAAGTCACTCTTGCGCTCCCATTGCCATACACAGTGCAAATAGCTCTCGCGTCTGTTCCCAGCAAGTACAGTGTATTGGACTGAAGAGGAGCTACTGTTCTTGTCAGTTTCCTAAGCAGAGTTGAACTACATATGTCCCGTGTGTGTAGGAAGCACAGTTCTTTTGTTCTGAGCAAGCTCACTGTTCTGGCCCTATGGGAAACACAGTAGAGTAGAAGAGTGCTCTTTTCTCAAAAGCAGAGTGTGTTTCTTGTAAGGCGAGCTTGCGTTTCTTTCCCAGTCCTAAATGTAGTTGAATCACATGCAGGTTTTGGTCCTATGAGCAAGAGTTGTTTTCTGGTAAGAAGAGTCACTATTGCGCTCCCATTGTCATACAAAGGGCAAATAGCACTGGCGTCTGTTCCCAACATGTACAGTGTATTGAACTGAAGAGGATCTACTGTTCTTGTCAGTTTCCTAAGCAGAATTGAACTAAATATGGCCCGTGAGTGCAGGAAGCATAGTTCTTTTTTTTCTGAGCAAGCTCACTGTTCTGACCCTATAGGAAACACAGTAGAGTAGAAGAGTGCTCTTTTTTCAAAAGCAGAGTGTGTTTCTTGTATGTCGAGCTAGCGTTTGTTTCCCAGTCCTAAATGGAGTTGAATCACATACAGTTTTTGGTCCTATGAACAAGAGTTGCTTTCTGTAAGAAGAGTCACTATTGTGCTCTCATTGTCATACTCGTTGCAAATAGCACTGGCATCTGTTTCCAGCAATTACAGTGTATTGGACTGAAGAGGATCTACTCTTCTAGTCAGTTTCCTAAGCAGAATTGAACTAGGTATGGTCCTGTGTGTAGGAAGCACAGTCCTTTTGTTCTGAGGAAGCTCATTGTTCTGGCAATATGGGAAACACAGTAGAGTAGAAGAGTGCTCTTTTTTCAAAAGCTGACTGTGTTTCTCGTAGGCGAGCTAGCGTTTGTTTCTCAGTCCTAAATGGAGTTGAATCACATGCAGTTTTTGGTCCTACGAGCAACTGTTGTTTTCTGGTAAGGAAAGTCACTATTGCGCTCCCATTGCCATACACAGTACAAATAGCTCTCGCATCTGTTCCCATGAAGTACAGTGTATTGGACTGAAGAGGAGCTACTGTTGTTGTCAGTTTCCTAAGCAGAGTTGAACTAGATATGGCCCGTGTGTGTAGGAAGCACAGTTCTTTTGTTCTGAACAACCTCACTGTTCAGACACCATAGGAAACACAGTAGAGTAGAAGAGTGCTCTTTTCTCAAAAGCAGAAAGTGTTTCTTGTCATGCGAGCTTACGTTTGTTTCCCAGTCCTAAATGGAGTTGAATTACATGCAGTTTTTGGTCCTACGAGCAAGAGTTGTTTTCTGGTAAAAAGAGTCACTATTGCGCTCCCATTGTCATACAAAGGACAAATAGCACTGGTGTCTGTTCCCAGCATGTACAGTGTATTGGACTGAAGAGGATCTACTATTCTCGTCAGTTTCCTAAGCAGAATTGAACTAAATATGGCCCGTGTGTGTAGGAAGCACAGTTCTTTTGTTCTGAGCAAGATGACTGTTCTGGCCTTATAGGAAACACAGTAGAGTAGAAGAGTGCTCTTTTCTCAAAAGCAGAGTGTGTTTCTTGTAAGGCGAGCTAGCGTTTGTTTCCCAGGCCTAAATGGAGTTGAATCACATGCAGTTTTTGGTCCTACGAGCAAGAGTTGTTTTCTGGTAAGTAGAGTCACTATTGTACTCCCATTGTCATACTCATGACAAATAGCACTGGCGTCTGTTTCCAGCAAGTACAGTGTATTGGATTGAAGAGGATCTACTGTTCTTGTCAGTTTCCTAAGCAGAATTGAACTAGATATGGCCCTGTGTGTAGGAAGCACAGTTCTTTTGTTCTGAGCAAGCTCACTGTTCTGGCTCAATGGGAAACACAGTAGAGTAGAAGAGTGCTCTTTTCTCAAAAGCAGAGTGTGTTTCTTGTAAGGCGAGCTAGTGTTTGTTTCCCAGTCCTAAATGGAGTTGAATCACATGCAGTTTTTGGTCCTACGAGCAAGAGTTGTTTTCTGGTAAGGAAAGTCACTATTGCGCTCCCATTGCCATACACAGAGCAAATAGCACTGGTGTCTGTTCCCAGCAACTACAGTGTATTGGACTGAAGAGGAGCTACTGTTCTTGTCAGTTTCCTAAGCAGAGTTCAACTAGATATGGCCCTGTGTGTAGGAAGCACAGTTCTTTTGTTCTGAGCAAACTTACTGTTTGGACCCCATAGGATACACAATAGAGTAGAAAAGTGCTCTTTTCTCAAAATCAGAGTGTGTTTCTTGTAAGGCGAGCTAGCGTTTGTTTCCCAGTCCTAAATGGAGTTGAATCACATGCAGTTTTTGGTCCAACGAGCAAGAGTTGTTTTCTGGTAAGTAGAGTCACTATTGTGCTCCCATTGTCATACTCAGGGCAAATAGCACTGGCGTGTCTTTCCAGCAAGTACAGTGTATTGGATTGAAGATGATCTACTGTTCTTGTCAGTTTCCTAAGCAGAATTGAACTAGATATGGCCCTGTGTGTAGGAAGCACAGTTCTTTTGTTCTGAGCAAGCTCACTGTTCTGGCTCTATGGGAAAAACAGTAGAGTAGAAGAGTGCTCTTTTCTCAAAAGCAGGGTGAGTTTCTTGTAAGGCGAGCTAGTGTTTGTTTCCAAGTCCTAAATGGAGTTGAATCACATGCAGTTTTTGGTCCTATGAGCAAGAGTTGTTTTCTGGTAAGGAAAGTCACTATTGCGCTCCCATTGCCATACACAGAGCAAATAGCACTGGCGTCTGTTCCAGCAACTACAGTGTATTGGACTGTAGAGCAGCTACTGTTCTTGTCAGTTTCCTAAGCAGAGTTGAACTAGATATGGCCCTGTGTGTAGGAAGCACAGTTCTTTTGTTCTGAGCAAGCTCTCTGTTCGGACCCCATAGGATACACAATAGAGTAGAAAAGTGCTCTTTTATCAAAAGCAGAGTGTGTTTCTTGTAAGGCGAGCTAGCGTTTGTTTCCCAGTCCTTAATGGAGTTGAATCCCATGCAGTTTTTGGCCTACGAGCAAGAGTTGTTTTCTGGTAAAAAGAGTCACTATTGCGCTCCCATTGTCATACAAAGGGCAAATAGCACTGGTGTCTGTTCCCAGCATGTACAGTGTATTGGACTGAAGAGGAGCTACTGTTCTTGTCAGTTTCCTAAGCAGAATTGAACTAAATATGGCCCGTGTGTGTAGGAAGCACAGTTATTTTGTTCTGAGCAAGCTGACTATTCTGGCCTTATAGGAAAAACAGTAGAGTAGAAGAGTGCTCTTTTCTCAAAAGCAGAGTGTGTTTCTTGTAAGGCGAGCTAGCGTTTGTTTCCCAGTCCTAAATGGAGTTGATTCACATGGAGTTTTTGGTCATACGAGCAAGAGATGTTTTCTGGTAAGTAGAGTCACTATTTTGCTCCCATTGTCATACTCAGGGCAAATAGCACTGGCATCTGTTTCCAGCAAGTACAGTGCATTGGACTGAAGAGGATCTACTGTTCTTGCAAGTTTCCTAAGCAGAATTGAACTAGATATTGCCCTGTGTGTAGGAAGCACAGTTCTTTTTTCTGAGCAAGCTCACTGTTCTGGCTCTATGGAAAACACAATAGAGTAGAAGAGTGCTCTTTTCTCAAAAGCAGAGTGTGTTTATTGTAAGGCGAGCTAGTGTTTGTTTCCCAGTCCTAAATGGAGTTGAATGACATGCAGTTTTTGGTCCTACGAGCAAGAGTTGTTTTCTGGTAAGGAAAGTCACTATTGTGCTCCCATTGCCATACACAGTACAAATAGCTATCTCGTCTGTTCCCAGCAAGTAGAGTGTATTGGACTGAAGAGGAGCTACTGTTCTTGTCAGTTTCCTAAGCAGAGTTGAACTAGATATGGCCCGTGTGTGTAGGAAGCACAGTTCTTTTGTTCTGAGCAAGCTCACTCTTCAGACACCATAGGAAGAGTGTAAGGCGAGTGCTATTTGCCCTGAGTATGACAATGGGAGTACAATAGTGACTCTTCTTACCAGAAAACAACTCTTGCTCGTAGGACCAAAAACTGCATGTGATTCAACTCCATTTAGGACTGGGAAACAAACGCTAGCTCGCCTTACAAGAAACACACTTTGCTTTTGAGAAAAGAGCACTCTTCTACTCTACTGTGTTTCCTATAGGGTCAGAACAGTGAGCTTGCTCAGAACAAAAGAACTGTGCTTCCTACACACAGGGACATATCTAGTTCAATTCTGCTTAGGAAACTGACAAAAACAGTAGATCCTCTTCAGTCCAATACACTGTACTTGAAGTACAGAAGGAAGAGTGCTCTTTTCTCAAAAGCAGAGAGTGTTTCTTGTACGGCGAGCTAGCGTTTGTTTCCCAGTCCTAAATAGAGTTGAATCACATGCAGTTTTTGTTTCTACGAGAAGAATATCTTTCTGTAAGAAGAGTCACTATTGTGCTCCCATTGTCATACTCAGGGCAGATAGCACTGGCGTCTGTTTCCAGCAAGTACAGTGTATTGGACTGAAGAGGATCTACTGTTCTTGTCAGTTTCCTAAGCAGAATTGAACTAGGTATGGCCCTGTGTGTAGGAAGCACAGTTCTTTTGTTCTGAGGAAGCTCACTGTTCTGGCACTATGGGAAACACAGTAGAGTAGAAGAGTGCTCTTTTCTCAAAAGCTGACAGTGTTTCTTGTAAGGCGAGCTAGCGTTTGTTTCTCAGTCCTAAATGGAGTTGAATCACATGAAGTTTTTGGTCCTACGAGCAAGAGTTTTTTTCTGGTAAGGAAAGTCACTATTGCACTCCCATTGCCATACGCAGTACAAATAGCTCTCGCATCTGTTCCCATGAAGTACAGTGTATTAGACTGAAGAGGAGCTACTGTTGTTGGAAGTTTCCTAAGCACAGTTGAACTAGATATGGCCCGTATGTGTAGGAAGCACAGTTCTTTTGTTCTGAGCAAGCTCACTGTTCTGGTCCTATAGGAAACACATTAGAGTAGAAGAGTGCTCTTTTCTCAAAAGCAGAGTGTGTTTCTTGTAAGGCGAGTTAGCGTTTGTTTCCCAGTCCTAAATGGAGTTGTATCACATGCAGTTTTTGGTCCTACGAGCAAGAGTTGTTTTCTGGTAAGGAAAGTCACTATTGCGCTCCCATTGCCATACACAGTGCAAATAGCAGTGGCGACTGTTCCCAGCAACTACAGTATATTGCACTGAAGAGGAGCTCCTGTTCTTGTCAGTTTCCTAAGCAGAGTTGAACTAGATATGGCCGGTGTGTGTAGGAAGCACAGTTCTTTTGTTCTGAGCAAGCTCACTGTTCTGGCACTGTGGGAAACACAGTAGAGTAGAATTGTGCTCTTTTCTCAAAAGCAGAGTGTGTTTCTTGTAAGGCGAGCTAGCGTTTGTTTCCCAGTCCTAAATGGAGTTGAATCACATGCAGTTTTTGGTCCTACGAGCAAGAGTTGTTTTCTGTAAGAAGAGTCACTATTGTGCTCCCACTGTCATACTCAGGGCAAATAGCACTGGCGTCTGTTTCCAGCAAGTACAGTGTATTGAACTGAAGAGGATCTACTGTTCTTGTCAGTTTTCTAAGCAGAATTGAACTAAATATGGCCCGTGTGTGTAGGAAGCACAGTTCTTTTGTTCTGAGCAAGCTCACTGTTCTGGCTCTATGGGAAACACAGTAGAGTAGAAGAGTGCTCTTTTCTCAAAAGCAGAGTATGTTTCTTGTAAGGCGAGCTAGCGTTTGTTTCCCAGTCCTAAATGGAGTTGAATCACATGCAGTTTTTGGTCCTACGAGCAAGAATTGTTTTCTGGTAAGTAAAGTCACTATTGCGCTCCCATTGCCATACACAGTGCAAATAGCTCTCGCGTATGTTTTCAGCAAGTACAGTGTATTGGACTGAAGAGGAGCTACTGTTCTTGTCAGTTTCCTAAGCAGAGTTGAACTAGATATGGCCCGTGTGTGTAGGAAGCACAGTTCTTTTGTTCTAGCAAGCTCACAGTTCTGGCACTATGGGAAACACAGTAGAGTAGAAGAGTGCTCTTTTCTCAAAAGCAGAGTGTGTTTCTTGTAAGGCGAGCTAGCGTTTGTTTCCCAGTCCTAAATGGAGTTGAATCACATGCAGTTTTTGGTCCTATGAGCAAGAGTTGTTTTCTGGTAAGAAGAGTCACTATTGCGCTCCCTTTTTCATACAAAGGCCAAATAGCCCTCACGTCTGTTCCCAGCATGTACAGTGTATTTGACTGTTGAGGATCTACTGTTCTTGTCAGTTTCCTAAGCAGCATTGAACTAAATATGGCCCGTTTGTGTAGGAAGCACAGTTCTTTTGTTCTGAGCAAGCTCACTGTTCTGGCCCTATATGAAACACAGTAGAGTAGAAGAGTGCTCTTTTCTCAAAAGCAGAGTGTGTTTCTTGTAAGGTGAGCTAGCGTTTGTTTCCCAGTCCTAAATGGAGTTGAATCACATGCAGTTTTTGGTCCTACGAGCAAGAATTGTTTTCTGGTAAGGAAAGTCACTATTGCGCTCCCATTGCCATACACAGTGCAAATAGCTCTCGCATATATTCCCAGAAAGTACAGTGTATTGGACTGAAGAGGAGCTACTGTTCTTGTCAGTTTCCTAAGCAGAGTTGAACTAGATATGCCCCCTGTGTGTAGGAAGCACAGTTCTTTTGTTCTGAGCAAACTCACTGTTCTGGCTCTATGGGAAACACAGTAGAGTAGAAGAGTGCTCTTTTCTCAAAAGCATAGTGTTTTTCTCGTAAGGCGAGCTAGGTTTGTTTCCCAGTCCTAAACGGAGTTGAATCACATGCAGTTTTTGGTCCTACGAGCAAGAGTTGTTTTCTGGTAAGGAAAGTCACTATTGCGCTCCCATTGTCATACAAAGGGCAAATAGCACTGGTGTCTGTTCCCAGCATGTACAGTGTATTGGACTGAAGAGGATCTACTGTTCTTGTCAGTTTCCTAAGCAGAGTTGAACTAAATATGGCCCGTGTGTGTAGAAAGCACAGTTCTGTTGTTCTGAGCAATCTCACTGTTCTTGCAGTATAGTAAACACAGTAGAGTAGAAGAGTGCTCTTTTCTCAAAAGCAGATTGTGTTTCTTGTAAGGCGAGCTAGCGTTTGTTTCCCAGTCCTAAATGGAGTTGAATCACATGCAGTTTTTGGTCCTAAGAGCAAGAGTTGTTTTCTGGTAAGGAAAGACACTATTGCGCTCCCATTGCCATACACAGTGCAAATAGCACTGGCGTCTCTTTTCAGCAACTACAGTGTATTTGACTGAAGAGCAGTACTGTTCTTGTCAGTTTCCTAAGCAGAGTTAAACTAGATATGGCCCGTGTGTGTAGGAAGCACAGTTCTTTTGTTCTGAGCAAGCCCACTGTTCTGGCACTATGGGAAACACAGTAGAGTAGAAGAGTGCTCTTTTCTCAAAAGCAGAGTGTATTTCTTGTAAGGCGAGCTAGCGTTTGTTACCCAGTCCTAAATGGAGTTGAATGACATGCAGTTTTTGGTCCCACGAGCAAGAGTTTTTTACTGGTAAGGAAAGTCACTATTGCGCTCCCATTGCCATACACAGAACAAATAGCACTGGCGTCTGTTCCCAGCAACTACAGTGTATTGGACTGAAGAGGAGCTACTGTTCTTGTCAGTTTCTTAAGCAGAGTTGAACTAGATATGGCCCGTGTGTGTAGGAAGCACAGTTCCTTTGTTCTGTGCAAGCTCACTGTTCTGGCACTATGGGAAACACAGTAGAGTAGAAGAGTGCTCTTTTCTCAAAAGCAGAGTGTGTTTCTTGTAAGGCGAGCTAGTGTTTGTTTCCCAGTCCTAAATGGAGTTGAATCACATGCAGTTTTTGGTCCTACGAGCAAGAATTGTTTTCTGGTAAGGAAAGTCACTATTGTGCTCCCATTGCCATACACAGTGCAAATAGCTCTCGCGTCTGTTCCCAGCAAGTACAGTGTATTGGACTGAAGAGGAGCTACTGTTCTTGTCAGTTTCCTAAGCAGAGTTGAACTACATATGTCCCGTGTGTGTAGGAAGCACAGTTCTTTTGTTCTGAGCAAGCTCACTGTTCTGGCCCTATGGGAAACACAGTAGAGTAGAAGAGTGCTCTTTTCTCAAAAGCAGAGTGTGTTTCTTGTAAGGCGAGCTTGCGTTTCTTTCCCAGTCCTAAATGTAGTTGAATCACATGCAGGTTTTGGTCCTATGAGCAAGAGTTGTTTTCTGGTAAGAAGAGTCACTATTGTGCTCCCATTGTCATACAAAGGGAAAATAGCACTGGCGTCTGTTCCCAGCATGTACAGTGTATTGAACTGAAGAGGATCTACTGTTCTTGTCAGTTTCCTAAGCAGAATTGAACTAAATATGGCCCGTGTGTGCAGGAAGCATAGTTCTTTTTTTTCTGAGCAAGCTCACTGTTCTGACCCTATAGGAAACACAGTAGAGTAGAACAGTGCTCTTTTCTCAAAAGCAGAGTGTGTTTCTTGTATGTCGAGCTAGCGTTTGTTTCCCAGTCCTAAATGGAGTTGAATCACATACAGTTTTTGGTCCTATGAGCAAGAGTTGCTTTCTGTAAGAAGAGTCACTATTGTGCTCCCATTGTCATACTCATTGCAAATAGTACTGGGGTCTGTTTCCAGCAAATACAGTGTATTGGACTGAATAGAATCTACTCTTCTAGTCAGTTTCCTAAGCAGAATTGAACTAGGTATGGTCCTGTGTGTAGGAATCACAGTCCTTTTGTTCTGAGGAAGCTCACTGTTCTGGCACTATGGGAAACACAGTAGAGTAGATGAGTGCTCTTTTCTCAAAAGCTGACTGTGTTTCTCGTAAGGCGAGCTAGCGTTTGTTTCTCAGTCCTAAATGGAGTTGAATCACATGCAGTTTTTGGTCCTACGAGCAACTGTTGTTTTCTGGTAAGGGAAGTCACTATTGCGCTCCCATTGCCATACACAGTACAAATAGCTCTCGCGTCTGTTCCCATGAAGTACAGTGTATTGGACTGAAGAGGAGCTACTGCTCTGGTCAGTTTCCTAAGCAGAGTTGAACTAGATATGGCCCGTGTGTGTAGGAAGCACAGTTCTTTTGTTCTGAGCAAGCTCACTGTTCTGGCCCTATAGGAAACACAGTAGAGTAGAAGAGTGCTCTTTTCTCAAAAGCATAGTGTGTTTCTTGGAAGGCGAGCTAGCATTTGTTTCCCAGTCCTAAATGGAGTTGAATTCCATGCAGTTTTTGTTCCTAAGAGCAAGAGTTGTTTTCTGGTAAGAAGAGTCAATATTGCGCTCCCATTGTCATACAAAAAGCAAATAGCACTGGTGTCTGTTCCCAACATGTACAGTGTATTGGACTGAAGAGGATCTACTGTTCTTGTCAGTTTCCTAAGCAGAATTGAACTAGATATGGCCCGTGTGTGTAGGAAGCACAGTTCTGTTGTTCTGAGCAATCTCACTGTTCTGGCACTATAGTAAACACAGTAGAGTAGAAGAGTGCTCTTTTCTCAAAAGCAGAGTGTGTTTCTTGTAAGGCGAGCTAGCGTTTCTATCCCAGTCCGAAATGGAGTTGAATCACATGCAGTTTTTGGTCCTACGAGCAAGAGTTGTTTTCTGGTAAGGAAAGTCACTATTGCGCTCTCATTGCCATACACAGTGCAAATAGCACTGGCGTCTCTTTTCAGCAACTACAGTGTATTTGACTGAAGAGGAGTACTTTTCTTGTCAGTTTCCTAAGCAGAGTTAAACTAGATATGGCCCGTGTGTGTAGGAAGCACAGTTCTTTTGTTCTGAGCAAGCCCACTGTTCTGGCACTATGGGAAACACAGTAGAGTAGAAGAGTGCTCTTTTCTCAAAAGCAGAGTGTGTTTCTTCTAAGGCGAGCTAGCATTTGTTTCCCAGTACTAAATGGAGTTGAATCACATGCAGTTTTTGGTACTACGAGCAAGAGTTGTTTTCTGGTAAAAAGAGTCACTATTGCGCTCCCATTGTCATACAAAGGGCAAATAGCACTGGTGTCTGTTCCCAGCATGTACAGTGTACTGGACTGAAGAGGATCTAATATTCTTGTCAGTTTCCTAAGCAGAATTGAACTAAATATGGCCCGTGTGTGTAGGAAGCACAGATCTTTCGTTCTGAGCAAGCTGACTGTTCTGGCCTTATAGGAAACGCAGTAGAGTAGAAGAGTGCTCTTTTCTCAAAAGCAGAGTGTGTTTCTTGTAAGGCGAGCTAGCGTTTGTTTCCCAGTCCTAAATGGAGTTGAATCACATGCAGTTTTTGGTCCTATGAGCAAGAGTTGTTTTCTGGTAAGTAGAGTCTCTGTTGTACTCCCATTGTCATACTCAGGACAAATAGCACTGGCGTCTGTTTCCAGCAAGCACAGTGTATTGGATTGAAGAGGATCTACTGTTCTTGTCAGTTTCCTAAGCAGAATTGAACTAGATATGGCCCTGTCTGTAGGAAGCACAGTTCTTTTGTTCTGAGCAAGCTCACTGTTCAGGCTCTATGGGAAACACAGTAGAGTAGAAGAGTGCTCTTTTCTCAAAAGCAGAGTGTGTTTCTTGTAAGGCGAGCTAGTGTTTGTTTCCCAGTCATAAAAGGAGTTGAATCACATGCAGTTTTTGGTCCTACGAGCAAGAGTTGTTTTCTGGTAAAGAAAGTCACTATTGCGCTCCCATTGCCATACACAGAGCAAATAGCACTGGCGTCTGTTCCCAGCAACTACAGTGTATTGGACTGAAGAGGAGCTACTGTTCTTGTCAGTTTCCTTAGCAGATTTGAACTAGATATGGCCCTGTGTGTAGGAAGCACAGTTCTTTTGTTCTGAGCAAGCTCTCTGTTCGGACCCCATAGGATACACAATAGAGTAGAAAAGTGCTCTTTTCTCAAAAGCAGAGTGTGTTTCTTGTAAGGCGAGCTAGCGTTTGTTTCCCAGTCCTAAATGGAGTTGAATCCCATGCAGTTTTTGTCCTACGAGCAAGAGTTGTTTTCTGGTAAAAAGAGTCACTATTGCGCTCCCATTGTCATACAAAGGGCAAATAACACTGGTGTCTGTTCCCAGCATGTACAGTGTATTGGACTGAAGAGGATCTACTGTTCTTGTCAGTTTTTTAAGCAGAATTGAACTAAATATGGCCCGTGTGTGTAGGAAGCACAGTTATTTTGTTCTGAGCAAGCTGACTATTCTGGCCTTATAGGAAACACAGTAGAGTAGAAGAGTGCTCTTTTCAAAAGCAGAGTGTGTTTCTTGTAAAGCGAGCTAGCGTTTGTTTCCCAGTCCTAAATGGAGTTGAATCACATGCAGTTTTTGGTCCTACGAGCAAGAGCTGTTTTCTGGTAAGTAGAGTCACTATTTTGCTCCCATTGTCATACTCAGGGCAAATAGCACTGGCATCTGTTTCCAGCAAGTACAGTGCATTGGACTGAAGAGGATCTACTGTTCTTGTGAGTTTCCTAAGCAGAATTGAACTAGATATGGCCCTGTGTGTAGGAAGCACTGTTCTTTTTTCTGAGCAAGCTCACTGTTCTGGCTCTATGGAAAACACAATAGAGTAGAAGAGTGCTCTTTTCTCAAAAGCAGAGTGTGTTTATTGTAAGGCGAGCTAGTGTTTGTTTCCCAGTCCTAAATGGAGTTGAATGACATGCAGTTTTTGGTCCTACGAGCAAGAGTTTTTTTCTGGTAAGGAAAGTCACTATTGTGCTCCTATTGCCATACACAGAGCATGTAGCACTGGCGTCTGTTCCCAGCAACTACAGTGTATTGGACTGAAGAGGAGCTACTGTTCTTGTCAGTTTCTTAAGCAGAGTTGAACTAGATATGGCCCGTGTGTGTAGGAAGCACAGTTCCTTTGTTCTGTGCAAGCTCACTGTACTGGCACTATGGAAAACACAGTCGAGTAGAAGAGTGCTCTTTTCTCAAAAGCAGAGTGTGTTTCTTGTAAGGCGAGCTAGCGTTTGTTTCCCAGTCCTAAATGGAGTTGAATCACATGCAGTTTTTGGTCCTACGAGCAAGAGTTGTTTTCTGGTAAGGAAAGTCACTATTGCGCTCCCTTTGCCATACACAGTACAAATAGCTCTCGCGTCTGTTCCAAGCAAGTAGAGTGTATTGGACTGAAGAGAAGCTACTGTTCTTGTCAGTTTCCTAAGCAGAGTTGAACTAGATATGGCCCGTGTGTGTAGGAAGCACAGTTCTTTTGTTCTGAGCAAGCTCACTGTTCAGACACCATAGGAAACACAGTAGAGTATAAGAGGGCTCTTTTCTCAAAAGCAGAGTGTGTTCCTTGTAAGGCGAGCTAGCGTTTGTTTCCCAGTCCTAAATGGAGTTGAATCACATGCAATTTTTGGTCCCATGAGCAAGAATTGTTTTCTGGTAAGGAAAGTCACTATTGTGCTCCCATTGCCATACACAGTGCAAATAGCTCTCGCGTCTGTTCCCAGCAAGTACAGTATATTGGACCTAAGAGGAGCTACTGTTCTTGTCTGTTTCCTAAGCAGATTTGAACTAGATATGGCCCGTGTGTGTCGGAAGCACAGTTCTTTTGTTCTGAGCAAGCTCACTGTTCTGACCCTATAGGAAACACAGTAGAGTAGAAGAGTGCTCTTTTCTCAAAAGCAAAGTGTGTTTCTTGTAAGGCGAGCTAGCGTTTGTTTCCGAGTCCTAAATGGAGTTGAATCACATGCAGTTTTTGGTCCTACGAGCAAGAGTTGTTTTCTGGTAAGAAGAGTCACTATTGTGCTCCCATTGTCATACTCAGGGGCAAATAGCACTGGCGTCTGTTTCCAGCAAGTACAGGGTATTGGACTGAAGAGAATCTACTGTTCTTGTCAGTTTCCTAAGCAGAATTGAACTAGGTATGGCCCGTGTGTGTAGGAAGCACAGCTCTTTTGTTCTGAGTAAGCTCACTGTTTGGACCCCATAGGAAACACAGTAGAGTTGAAGAGTGCTCTTTTCTCAAAAGCAGAGTGTGTTTCTTGTAAGGCGAGCTAGCGTTTGTTTCCCAGTCCTAAATGGAGTTGAATACCATGCAGTTTCTGGTCCTATGAGCAAGAGTTGTTTTCTGGTAAGGAAAGTCACTATTGAGCTCCCATTGCCATACACAGTGCAAACATCTCTCGCGTCTGTTCCCAGCAAGTACAGTGTATTGGACTGAAGAGGAGCTACTGTTCTTGTCAGTGTCCTAAGCAGAGTTGAACTAGATAAGGCCCGTGTGTGTAGGAAGCACAGTTCTTTTGTTCTGAGCAAGCTCACTGTTCAGACACCATAGGAAACACAGTAGAGTAGAAGTGTGCTCTTTTCTCAAAAGAAGAGAGTGTTTCTGGTAAGGCGAGCTAGCGTTTGTTTCCCAGTCATAAATGGAGTTGAATCACATGCAGTTTCTGGTCCTATGAGCAAGAGATGTTTTCTGGTAAGAAGAGTCACTATTGCGCTCCCGTTGTCATACACAGGACAAAAAGCACTGGCGTCTGTTCCCACCATGTACAGTGTATTGGACTGAAGAGGATCTACTGTTCTTATCAGTTTCCTAAGCAGAATTGAACTAAATATGGCCCGTTTGTGTAGGAAGCACAGTTCTTTTGTTCTAAGCAAGCTCACTGTTCTGGCCCTATAGGAAACACTGTAGAGTAGAAGAGTGGTCTTTTCTCAAAAGCAGAGTGTGTTTCTTGTAAGGCGAGCTAGTGTTTGTATCCCAGTCCTAAATGGAGTTGAATCACATGCAGTTTTTGGTCCTACGAGCAAGAGTTGTTTTCTGGTAAGGAAAGTCACTATTGCGCTCCCCATTGCCATACACAGTGCAAATAGCACTGGCGTCTGTTCCCAGCAACTACAGTGTATTGGACTGAAGAGAAGCTACTGTTCTTGTCAGTTTCCTAAGCAGAGTTGAACTAGATATGGCCCGTGTGTGTAGGAAGCACAGTTCTTTTGTTCTGAGCAAGCTCACTGTTCTGGCACTATGGGAAACACAGTAGAGTAGAAGAGTGCTCTTTTCTCAAAAGCAGAGTGTGTTTCTTGTAAGGCGAGCTAGCGTTTGTTTCCCAATCCTAATGGAGTTGAATCACATGCAGTTTTTGGTTCTAGGAGCAAGAGTTGTTTTCGGGTAAGGAAAGTCACTATTGCGCTCCCATTGCCATACACAGTGCAAATAGCACTGGCGTCTGTTCCCAGCAACTACAGTGTATTGGACTAAAGAGGAGCTACTGTTCTTGTCAGTTTCCTAAGCAGAATTTAACTAAATATGGCCCGTGTGTGTAGGAAGCTCAGTTCTTTTGTTCTGAGCAAGCACACTGTTCTGGCCCTATAGGAAACACAGTAGAGTAGAAGAGGGCTCTTTTCTCAAAAGCAGAGTGTGTTTCTTGTAAGGCGACCTAGCGTTTGTTTCCCAGTCCTAAATGGAGTTGAACCACATGCAGTTTTTGGTCCTACGAGCAAGAGTTGTTTTCTGGTAAGGAAAGTCACTATTGCGCTCCCATTGCCATACACAGTACAAATAGCTCTCGCGTATGTTCCCAGCAAGTAGAGTGTATTTGACTGAAGAGGAGCTACTGTTCTTGTCAGTTTGCTAAGCAGAGTTGAACTAGATATGGCCCGTGTGTGTAGGAAGCACAGTTCTTTTGTTCTGAGCAAGCTCACTCTTCAGACACCAGTGGAAACACAGTAGAGTAGAAGAGTGCTCTTTTCTCCAAAGCAGAGAGTGTTTCTTGTAAGGCGAGCTAGCGTTTGTTTCTCAGTCCTAAATGGAGATGAATCACATGCAGCTGTTGGTCCTACGACCAAGAGTTGCTTTCTGGTAAGGAAAGTCACTATTGCACTCCCATTGCCATACATAGTGCAAATAGCTCTCGCGTCTGTACCTAGCAAGTACAGTGTATTGGACTGAAGAGGAGCTACTGTTCTTGTCAGTTTCCTAAGCAGAGTTGAACTAGATATGGCCCGTGTGTGTAGGAAGCACAATTCTTTTGTTCTGAGCAAGCTCACTGTTCTGGCCCTATAGGAAACACAGTAGAGTAGAAGAGTGCTCTTTTCTCAAAAGCAGAGTGTGTTTCTTGTAAGGCCGGCTAGCGTTTGATTCCCAGTCCTAAATGGAGATGAATCACATGAAGTTTTTGGTCCTACGAGCAAGAATTGTTTTCTGGTAAGGAAAGTCACTATTGTGCTCCCATTGCCATTCACAGTGCAAATAGCTCTCGCGTCTGTTCCCAGCAAGTACAGTGTATTAGACTGAAGAGGAGCTACTGTTCTTGTCAGTTTCCTAAGCAGAATTGAACTAGATATGGCCCTGTGTGTAGGAAGCTCAGTTCTTATGTTCTGAGTAAGCTCACTGTTCTGGCACTATGGGAAACACAGTAGAGTAGAAGAGTGCTCTCTTCTCAAAAGCAGAGTGTGTTTCTTGTAAGGCGAGCTAGCGTTTGTTTCCCAGTCCTAAATGGATTTGAATCACATGCAGTTTTTGGTCCTACGAGCAAGAGTTGTTTTCTGGTAAGGAAAGTCACTATTGCGCTCCCATTGCCATACACAGTGCAAATAGCTCTCGTGTCTGTTCCCAGCAATTACAGTGTATTGGACTGATGAGGAGCTACTGTTCTTGTCAGTTTCCTAAGCAGAGTTGAACTAGATATGGCTCGTGTGTGTAGGAAGTTCAGTTCTTTTGTTTTGAGCAAGCTTACCGTTCAGACAGCATAGGAAACACAGTATAGTAGAAGAGTGCACTTTTCTCAAAAGCAGAAAGTGTTTCTTGTAAGCCAAGCTAGCGTTTGTTTCCCAGTATTAAATGGAGTTGAATCACATGCAGTTTCTGGTCCTACGAGCAAGAGATATTTTCTGGTAAGAAGAGTCACTATTGCGCTCCCATTGTCACACAAAGGGCAAAAAGCACTGGCGTCTGTTCCCAGGATGTACAGTGTATTGGACTGAAGAGGATCTACTGTTCTTGTCAGTTTCCTAAGCAGAATTTAACTAAATATGGCCCATGTGTGTAGGAAGCTCAGTTCTCTTGTTCTGAGTAAGCGCACTGTTCTGGCCCTATAGGAAACACAGTAGAGTAGAAGAGTGCTCTTTTCTCAAAAGCAGAGTGTGTTTCTTGTAAGGCGAGCTAGCGTTTGTTTCCCAGTCCTAAATGGAGTTGAATCACATGCAGTTTTTGGTCCTACGAGCAAGAATTGTTTTCTGGTAAGGAAAGTCACTATTGTGCTCCCATTGCCATTCACAGTGCAAATAGCTCTCGCGTCTGTTCCCAGCAAGTACAGTGTATTGGACTGAAGAGGAGCTACTGTTCTTGTCAGTTTCCTAAGCAGAATTGAACTAGATATGGCCCTGTGTGTAGGAAGCACAGTTCTTTTGTTCTGAGTAAGCTCACTGTTCTGGCACTATAGGAAACACAGTAGAGTAGAAGAGTGCTCTTTTCTCAAAAGCAGAGTGTGTTTCTCGTAAGGCTACCTAGCGTTTGTTTCCCAGTCCTAAATGGAGTTGAATCACATGCAGTTTTTGGTCCTACGACCAAGAGTTGTTTTCTGGTAAGGAAAGTCACTATTGTGCTCCCATTGCCATACACAGTGCAAATAGCTCTCGCGTCTGTACCCAGCAAGTACAGTGTATTGGACTGAAGAGGAGCTACTGTTCTTGTCACTTTCCTAAGCAGAGTTGAACTAGATATGGGCCGTGTGTGTATGAAGCACAGTTCTTTTGTTCTGAGCAAGCTCACTGTTCTGGCCCTATATAAAACACAGTAGAGTAGAAGACTGCTCTTTTCTCAAAAGCAGAGTGTGTTTCTTGTAAGGCGCGCTAGCGTTTGTATCCCAGTCCTAAATGGAGTTGAATCACATGCAGTGTTTGGGCCTACGAGCATGAATTGTTTTCTGGTAAGGAAAGTCACTATTGTGCTCCCATTGCCATACACAGTGCAAATAGCTCTCGCGTCTGTTCCCAGCAAGTACAGTGTATTGGACTGAAGGTGAGCTACTGTTCTTGTCAGTTTCCTAAGCAGAGTTGAACTAGATATGGCCCGTGTGTGTAGGAAGCACAGTTCTTTTGTTCTGAGCAAGCTCACTGTTCAGACACCATAGAAAACACAGTAGAGTAGAAGAGTGCTCTTTTCTCAAAAGCAGAAAATGTTTCTTGTAAGGCGAGCTAGCGTTTGTTTCCCACTATTAAATGGAGTTGAATCACATGCAGTTTCTGGTCCTACGAGCAAGAGATATTTTCTGGTAAGAAGAGTCACTATTGCGTTCCCATTGTCATACAAAGGGCAAAAAGCACTGGCGTCTGTTCCCAGCATGTACAGTGTATTGGACTGAAGAGAATCTACTGTTCTTGTCCGTTTCCTAAGCAGAATTGAACTAAATATGGCCCGTGTGTGTAGGAAGCTCAGTTCATTTGTTCTGAGCAAGCTCACTGTTCTGGCCCTATAGGAAACACAGTAGAGTAGAAGAGTGCTCTTTTCTCAAAAGCAGAGTGTGTTTCTTGTAAAGCGAGCTAGCGTTTGTTTCCCAGTCCTAAATGGAGTTGAATCACATGCAGTTTTTGGTCCTACAAGCAAGAGTTGTTTTCTGGTAAGGAAAATCACTATTGCGCTCCCATTGCTATACACAGTGCAAATAGCACTTCCGTCTGTTCCCAGCAACTACAGTGTATTGGACTGAAGAGGAGCTACTGTTCTTGTCAGTTTCCTAAGCAGCGTTGAACTAGATATGGCCCTGTGTGTAGGAAGCACAGTTCTTTTGTTCTGAGCAAGCTCACTGTTCTGGCACTATTGGAAAAAAAGTAGAGTCGAGTAGAATTGTGCTCTTTTCTCAAAAGCAGACTGTGTTTCTTGTAAGGCGAGCTAGCGTTTGTTTCCCAGTGCTAAATGGAGTTGAATCACATGCAGTTTTTGGTCCTATGTGCAAGAATTGTTTTCTGGTAAGGAAAGTCACTATTGTGCTCCCATTGCCATACACAGTGCAAAAAGTTCTCGCGTCTGTTCCCAGCAAGTACAGTGTATTGGACTGAAGAGGAGCTACTGTTCTTGTCTTTTTCCTAAGCAGAATTGAACTAGATATGGCCCTGTGTGTAGAAAGCACAGTTCTTTTGTTCTGAGTAAGCTCACTGTTCTGGCACTATGGGAAACACAGTCGAGTAGAAGAGTGCTCTCTTCTCAAAAGCAGAGTATGTTTCTTGTAAGGCGAGCTAGCGTTTGTTTCCCAGTCCTAAAGGGATTTGAATCACATGCAGTTTTTGGTCATAGGAGCAAGAGTTGTTTTCTGGTAAGGAAAGTCACTATTGCGCTCCCATTGCCATACACAGTAGCTCCTCTTCAGTCCAATACACTGTAGTTGCTGGGAACAGACGGAAGTGCTATTTGCACTGTGTATAGCAATGGGAGCGCAATAGTGACTTTCCTTACCAGAAAACAACTATTGCTCGTAGGACCAAAAACTGTTCTGTTCCCAGCAAGTACAGTGTATTGGAGTGAAGAGGATCTACTGTTCTTGTCAGTTTCCTAAGCAGAGTTGAACTAGATAAGGCCCGTGTGTGTAGGAAGCACAGTTCTTTTGTTCTGAACAATCTCACTGTTCAGACACCATAGGAAACACAGTAGAGTAGAAGAGTGCTCTTTTCTCAAAAGCAGAAAGTGTTTCTTGTAAGGCGAGCTAGCGTTTGTTTCCCAGTCCTAAATGGAGTTGAATCACATGCAGTTTCTGGTCCTACGAGGAAGAGATGTTTTCTGGTAAGAAGAGTCACTATTGCGCTCCCATTGTCATACACAGGGCAAAAAGCACTGGCGTCTGTTCCCAGCATGTACAGTGTATTGGATTGAAGAGGATCTACTGTTCTTGTCAGTTTCCTAAGCAGAATTGATCTAAATATGGCCCGTGTGTGTAGGAAGCACAGTTCTTTTGTTCTGGGCAAGCTCACTGCTCTGGCCCTTTAGGAAACACAGTAGAGTAGAAGAGTGCTGTTTTCTCAAAAGCAGAGTGTGTTTCTTGTAAGGCGAGCTAGCGTTTGTTTCCCAGTCCTAAATGGAGTTGAATCACATGCAGTTTTTGGTCCTACGAGCAAGAGTTGTTTTCTGGTAAGGAAAGTCACTATTGCGCTCCCATTGCTATACACAGTGCAAATAGCACTGGCGTCTGTTTCCAGCAAGTACAGTGTATTGGACTGAAGAGGAGCTACTTTTCTTGTCAGTTTCCTAAGCAGAGTTGAACTAGATATGGCCCTGTGTGTAGGAGGCACAGTTCTTTTGTTCTGAGCAAGCTCACTGTTCTGGCACTATTGGAAAAAATGTAGAGTAGAGTAGAATTGTGCTCTTTTCTCAAAAGCAGAGTGTGTTTCCTGAGAGGCGAGCTAGGGTTTGTTTCCCAGTGCTAAATGGAGTTGAATCACATGCAGTTTTTGGTCCTACGAGCAAGAATTGTTCTCTGGTAAGGAAAGTCACTATTGTGCTCCCATTGCCATACACAGTGCAAAAAGTTCTCGCGTCTGTTCCCAGCAAGTACAGTGTATTGGACTGAAGAGGAGCTACTGTTCTTGTCTGTTTCCTAAGCAGAATTGAACTAGATATGGCCCTGTGTGTAGAAAGCACAGTTCTTTTCTTCTGAGTAAGCTCACTGTTCTGGCACTATGGGAAACACAGTCGAGTAGAAGACTGCTCTCTTCTCAAAAGCAGAGTATGTTTCTTGTAAGGCGAGCTAGCGTTTGTTTCCCAGTCCTAAATGGATTTAAGTCACATGCAGTTTTTGGTCCTAGGAGCAAG
Organism: Peromyscus eremicus; assembly: GCF_949786415.1. Classification (NCBI taxonomy): domain Eukaryota; kingdom Metazoa; phylum Chordata; class Mammalia; order Rodentia; family Cricetidae; genus Peromyscus; species Peromyscus eremicus. The sequence continues at coordinate 120,209 of NW_026734647.1, read as the reverse complement.
AGTTGTTTTCTGGTAAGGAAAGTCACTATTGCACTCCCATTGCCATACACAGTAGCTCCTCTTCAGTCCAATACAATGTAGTTGCTGGGAACAGACGGAAGTGCTATTTGCACTGTGTATAGCAATGGGAGCGCAATAGTGACTTTCCTTACCAGAAAACAACTCTTGCTCGTAGGACCAAAAACTGTTCTGTTCCCAGCAAGTACAGTGTATTGGAGTGAAGAGGATCTACTCTTGTTGTCAGTTTCCTAAGCAGAATTGAACTAGGTATGGCCCTGTGTGTAAGAAGCACAGTTCTTTTGTTCTGAGGAAGCTCACTGATCTGGCACTATGGGAAACACAGTAGAGGAGAAGAGTGCTCTTTTCTCAAAAGCTGACTGTGTTTCTTGTAAGGCGAGCTAGCGTTTGTTTCCCAGTCCGAATGGAGTTGAATGACATGCAGTTTTTGGTCCTACGAGCAAGAGTTGTTTTCTGGTAAGGAAAGTCACTATTGCACTCCCATTGCCATACACAGTGCAAATAGCTCTCGCGTCTGTTCCCATCAAGTACAGTGTATTGGACTGAAGAGGAGATACTGTTGTTGTCAGTTTCCTAAGCAGAGTTGAACTAGATATGGCCCGTGTGTGTAGGAAGCACAGTTCTTTTGTTCTGAACAAGCTCACTGTTCAGACAACATAGGAAACACAGTAGAGTAGAAGAGTGCTCTTTTCTCAAAAGCAGAAAGTGTTTCTTGTCATGCGAGCTTACGTTTGTTTCCCAGTCCTAAATGGAGTTGAATTACATGCAGTTTCTGGGACTATGAGCAAGAGATGTTTTCTGGTAAGAAGAGTCACTATTGCGCTGCCATTGTCATACACAGGGCAAAAAGCCATGGCGTCTGTTCCCAGCATGTACAGTGTATTGGACTGAAGAGGATCTACTGTTCTTGGCAGTTTCCCAAGCAGAATTGAACTAGATATGGGCCGTGTGTGTAGGAAGCACAGTTCTTTTGTTTTGAGCAAGCTCACTGTTCTGGCCCTATAGGAAACACAGTAGAGTAGAAGAGTGCTCTTTTCTCAAAAGCAGAGTGTGTTTCTTGTAAGGCGAGCTAGCGTTTGTTTCCCAGTTGTAAATGGAGATGAATCACATGCAGTTTTTGGTCCTACGAGCAAGAGTTGTTTTTTGTTAAGGAAAGTCACTATTGCGCTCCCATTGCCATACACAGTGCAAATAGCTCTCGCGTCTGTACCCAGCAAGTACAGTGTATTGGACTGAAGAGGAGCTACTGTTCCCGTCAGTTTCCTAAGCAGAGTTGAAATAGATATGTCCCGTGTGTGTAGGAAGCACAGCTCTTTTGTTCTGAGCAAGCTCACTGTTTGGACCCCATAGGAAACACAGTAGAGTAGAAGAGTGCTCTTTTCTCAAAAGCAGAGTGTGTTTCTTGTAAGGTGAGCTAGCGTTTGTTTTCAGTTCTAAATGGAGTTGAAAACCATGCAGTTTCAGGTCCTACGAGCAAGAGTTGTTTTCTGGTAAGGAAAGTCACTATTGCGCTCCCATTGCCATATACAGTGCAAATAGCACTCACGTCTGTTCCCAGCAAGTACAGTGTATTGGACTGAAGAGGAGCTACTGTTCTTGTCAGTTTCCAAGCAGAATTGAACTACATATGGCCCGTGTGTGTAGGAAGCACAGTTCTTTTGTTCTGAGCAAGCTCACTGTTCTGGCACTATGGGAAACACAGTAGAGTAGAAGAGTGCTCTTTTCTCAAAAGCAGAGTGTGTTTCTTGCAAGGCGAGCTAGCGTTTGTTTCCCAGTCCAAAATGGAGTTGAATCACATGCTGTTTTTGGTCCTACGAGCAAGAGTTGTTTTATGGTAAGGAAAGTCACTGTTGCGCTCCCATTGCCATACACAGTACAAAAAAGCTCTCGCGTCTTTTCCCAGCAAGTAGAGTGTATAGGACTGAAGAGGAGCTACTGTTCTTGTCAGTTTCCTAAGCAGAGTTGAACTAGATATGGCCCGTGTGTGTAGGAAGCACAGTTCTTTTGTTCTGAGCAAGCTCACTGTTCAGGCACTATGGGAAACACAGTAGAGTAGAAGAGTGCTCTTTTCTCAAAAGCAGAGTGTGTTTCTTGTAAGGCAAGCCAGCGTTTGTTTCCCAGTCCTAAATGGAGTTGAATCACATGCAGTTTTTGATCATACGAGTAAGAGTTGTTTTCTGGTAAGGAAAGTCACTATTGCGCTCCCATTGCCATACACAGTGCAAATAGCTCTCGCATCTGTTCAAAGCAAGTACAGTGTATTGGACTGAAGAGGATCTACTGTTCTTGTCAGTTTCCTAAGCAGAGTTGAACTAGGTATGGCCCGTGTGTGTAGGAAGCACAGCTCTTTTGTTCTGAGCAAGCTCACTGTTTGGACCCCATAGGAAACACAGTAGAATAGAAGAGTGCTCTTTTCTCAAAAGCAGAAAGTGTTCCTTGTAAGGCGAGGTAGCGTTTGTTTCCCAGTCCTAAATGGAGTTGAATCACATGCAGTTTCTGGTCCTACGAGCAAGAGATATTTTCTGGTAAGAAGAGTCACTATTGCGCTCCCATTGTCATACAAAGGGCAAAAAGCACTGGTGTCTGTTCCCAGCATGTACAGTGTATTGGACTGAAGAGGATCAACTGTTCTTGTCAGTTTCCTAAGCAGAATTTAACTAAATATTGCCCGTGTGTGTAGGAACCACAGCTCTTTTGTTCTGAGCAAGCTCACTGTTTGGACACCATAGGAAACACAGTAGAGTAGAAGAGTGCTCTTTTCTCAAAAGCAGAGTGTGTTTCTTGTAAGGTGAGCTAGCGTTTGTTTCCCAGTTCTAAATGGAGTTGAAAACCATGCAGTTTCTGGTCCTACTAGCAAGAGTTGTTTTCTGGTAAGGAAAGTCATTATTGCGCTCCCATTGCCATATACAGTGCAAACATCTCTCGCGTCTGTTCCCAGCATGTAGAGTGTATTGTACTGAAGAGAAGCTACTGTTCTTGTCAGTTTCCTAAGCAGAGTTGAACTAGATATGGCCCGAGTGTGTAGGAAGCACAGTTCTTTTGTTCTGAGAAAGCTCACTGTTCAGACAACATAGGAAACACAGTAGAGTAGAAGAGTGCTCTTTTCTCAAAAGCAGAGAGTGTTTCTTGTAAGGCGAGCTAGCGTTTGTTTCCCAGTCCTAAATGGAGATGAATCACATGCACCTTTTGGTCTTACGACCAAGAGTTGCTTTCTGGTAAGGAAAGTCACTATTGTGCTCCCATTGCCATACACAGTGCAAATAGCTCTCGCGTCTGTTCCCAGCAAGTACAGTGTATTGGACTGAAGAGGAGCTACTGTTCTTGTCAGTTTCCTAAGCAGAGTTGAACTAGATATGGCCCGTGTGTGTAGGAAGCACAGTTCTTTTTTTCTGAGCAAGCTCACTGTTCTGGCACTATGGGAAACACAGTAGAGTAGAAGAGGGCTCTTTTCTCAAAAGCAGAGTGTGTTTCTTGTAAGGCGAGCTAGCGTTTGTTTCCCAGTCCTAAATGGAGATGAATCACATGCAGTTTTTGGTCCTAAGAGCAAGAGTTGTTTTCTGGTAAGGAAAGTCACTATTGTGCTCCCATTGTCATGCTCAGGGCAAATAGCACTGGCGTCTGTTTCCAGCAAGTACAGTGTATTGGACTGAAGAGGATCTACTGTTCTTGTCAGTTTCCTAAGCAGAATTGAACTAGATATGTCCCTGTGTGTAGGAAGCACAGTTCTTTTGTTCTGAGCAAGCTCACTGTTCTGGCATTATGGGAAACACAGTAGAGTAGAAGAGTGTTCTTTTCTCAGAAGTAGAGTGTGTTTCTTGTAAGGCAAGCTAGCGTTTGTTTCCCAGTCGTAAATGGAGTTGAATCACATGCAGTTTTTGGTCCTAGGAGCAAGAGTTGTTTTCTGGTAAGGAAAGTCACTATTGCGCTCCCATTGCCATACACAGTACAAATAGCTCTCGCGTCTGTTCCCAGCAAGTAGAGTGTATTTGACTGAAGAGGAGCTACTGTTCTTGTCAGTTTCCTAAGCAGAGTTGAACTAGATATGGCCCGTGTGTGTAGGAAGCACAGTTCTTTTGTTCTGAGCGAGCTCACTGTTCTGGCACTATGGGAAACACAGTAGAGTAGAAGAGTGCTCTTTTCTCAAAAGATGACTGTGTTTCTTGTAAGGCAAGCTAGCGTTTGTTTCCCAGTCCTAAATGGAGTTGAATCACATGCAGTTTTTGATCATACGAGTAAGAGTTGTTTTCTGGTAAGGAAATCACTATTGCGCTCCCATTGCCATACACAGTGCAAATAGCTCTCGCGTCTGTTCAAAGCAAGTACAGTGTATTTGACTGAAGAGGATCTACTGTTCTTGTCAGTTTCCTAAGCAGAGTTGAACAAGGTATGGCCCGTGTGTGTAGGAAACACAGCTCTTTTGTTCTTAGCAAGCTCACTCTTCTGACCCTATAGGAAACACAGTAGAGTAGAAGAGTGCTCTTTTCTCAAAAGCAGAGTGTGTTTCTTGTAAGGCGAGCTAGCGTTTGTTTCCCAGTCCTAAATGGAGTTGAATCACATGCAGTTTTTGGTCCTACGAGCAAGAGTTGTTTTCTGGTAAGAAGAGTCACTATTGTGCTCCCATTGTCATACTCAGGGCAAATAGCACTGGCGTCTGTTTCCAGCAAGTACAGGTTATTGGACTGAAGAGAAGCTACTGTTCTTGTCAGTTTCCTAAGCAGAATTGAACTAGGTATGGCCCGTGTGTGTAGGAAGCACAGCTCTTTTGTTCTGAGCAAGCTCACTGTTTGGACCCGTAGGAAACACAGTAGAGTAGAAGAGTGCTCTTTTCTCAAAAGCAGAGTGTGTTGCTTGTAAGGTGAGCTAGCGTTTGTTTCCCAGTTCTAAATGGAGTTGAATACCATGCAGTTTCTGGTCCTACGAGCAAGTGTTGTTTTCTGGTGAGGAAAGTCACTATTGTGCTCCCATTGCCATATACAGTGCAAATAGCACTCACGTCTGTTCCCAGCAAGTACAGTGTATTGGACTGAAGAGGATCTACTGTTCTTGTCAGTTTCCTAAGCGGAATTGAACTAGATATGTCCCTGTGTGTAGGAAGCACAGTTCTTTTGTTCTGAGCAAGCTCACTGTTCTGGCATTATGGGAAACACAGTAGAGTAGAAGAGTGTTCTTTTCTCAAAAGCAGAGTGTGTTTCTTGTAAGGCAAGCTAGTGTTTGTTTCCCAGTCGTAAATGGAGTTGAATCACATGCAGTTTTTGGTCCTATGAGCAAGAGTTGTTTTCTGGTAAGGAAAGTCACTATTGCGCTCCCATTGCCATACACAGTACAAATAGCTCTCGCGTCTGTTCCCAGCAACTACAGTGTATTTGACTGAAGAGGAGCTACTGTTCTTGTCAGTTTCCTAAGCAGAGTTGAACTAGATATGGCCCGTGTGTGTAGGAAGCACAGTTCTTTTGTTCTGAGCAAGCTCACTGTTCTGGCACTATGGGAAACACAGTAGAGTAGAAGAGTGCTCTTTTCTCAAAAACAGAGTGTGTTTCTTGTAAGGCGAGCTAGCATTTGTTTCCCAGTCCTAAATGGAGTTGAATCACATGCAGTTTTTGGTCCTACGAGCAAGAGTTGTTTTCTGGTAAGAAGAGTCACTATTGTGCTCCCATTGTCATCCTCAGGGCAAATAGCTCTCGCGTCTGTTCCCAGCTAGTAGAGTGTATTGGACTGAAGAGGAACTACTGTTCTTGTCAGTTTCCTAAGCAGAGTTGAACTAGATAAGGCCCGTGTGTGTAGGAAGCACAGTTCTTTTGTTCTGAGCAAGCTCACTCTTCAGACAGCATAGGAAACACAGTAGAGTAGAAGAGTGCTCTTTTCTCAAAAGCACAGAGTGTTTCTTGTAAGGCAAGCTAGCGTTTGTTTCCCAGTCCTAAATGGAGATGAATCAAATGCAGTTTTTGGTCCTACGAGCAAGAGTTGTTTTCTGGTAAGGAAAGTCACTATTGCGCTCCCATTGCCATACACAGTGCAAATAGCTCTCACGTCTGTTCCCAGCAAGTACAGTGTATTGGACTGAAGAGGATCTACTGTTCTTGTCAGTTTCCTAAGCAGAGTTGAACTAGGCATGGCCCGTGTGTGTAGGAAGCACAGCTCTTTTGTTCTGAGCAAGCTCACTGTTTGGACCCCATAGGAAACACAGTAGAGTAGAAGAGTGCTCTTTTCTCAAAAGCAGAGTGTGTTTCTTGTAAGGTGAGCTAGCGTTTGTTTCCCAGTCCTAAATGGAGTTGAATCACATGCAGTTTTTGGTCCTACGAGCAAGAATTGTTTTCTGGTAAGGAAAGTCACTATTGCGCTCCCATTGCCATACACAGTGCAAATAGCTCTCGCATATATTCCCAGAAAGTACAGTGTATTGGACTGAAGAGGAGCTACTGTTCTTGTCAGTTTCCTAAGCAGAGTTGAACTAGATATGGCCCTGTGTGTAGGAAGCACAGTTCTTTTGTTCTGAGCAAGCTCACTGTTCTGGCTCTATGGGAAACACAGTAGAGTAGAAGAGTGCTCTTTTCTCAAAAGCATAGTATTTTTCTCGTAAGGCGAGCTAGCGTTTGTTTCCCATTCCTAAATGGAGATGAATCACATGCAGTTTTTGGTCCTAAGAGCAAGAGTTGTTTTCTGGTAAGGAAAGTCACTATTGCGCTCCCATTGCCATACACAGTGCAAATAGCTCTCGCGTCTGTACCCAGCAAGTACAGTGTATTGATCTGAAGAGGAGCTACTGTTCTTGTCAGTTTTCTAAGCAGAGTTGAACTAGATATGGCCCGTGTGTGTAGGAAGCACAGTTCTTTGTTCTGAGCAAGCTCACTGTTCTGGCACTATGGGAAACACAGTAGAGTAGAAGAGTGCTCTTTTCTCAAAATCAGAGTGTGTTTCTTGTAGGGCAAGCTAGCGTTTGTTTCCCAGTCCTAATTGGAGTTGAATCACATGCAGTTTTTGATCATACGAGTATGAGTTGTTTTCTGGTAAAGAAAGTCACTATTGCGCTCCCATTGCCATACACAGTGCAAATAGCTCTTGCGTCTGTTCCCAACAAGTACAGTTTATTGGACTGAAGAGGATCTACTGTTCTTGTCAGTTTCCTAAGCAGAGTGGAACTAGGTATGGCCCCTGTGTGTAGGAAGCACAGTTCTTTTTTTCTGAGCAAGCTCACTGTTTGGACCCCATAGGAAACACAGTAGAGTAGAAGAGTGCTCTTTTCTCAAAAGCAGAGTGTGTTTCTTGTAAGGTGAGCTAGCGTTTGTTTCTCAGTTCTAAATGGAGTTGAAAACCATGCAGTTTCTGGTCCTTCGAGCAAGAGTTGTTTTCTGGTAAGGAAAGTCACTATTGCGCTCCCATTGCCATACACAGTGCAAATAGCTCTCGCGTCTTTCCCAGCAAGTACATTGTATTGGACTGAAGAGGAGCTACTGTTCTTGTCAGTTTCCTAAGCAGAGTTGAACTAGATATGGCCCGTGTGTGTTGGAAGCACAGTTCTTTTGTTCTGAGCAAGCTCACGATTCAGACACCATAGGAAACACAGTAGAGTAGAAGAGTGCTGTTTTCTCAAAAGCAGAGAGTGTTTCTTGTAAGGCGAGCTAGCGTTTGTTTCCCAGTCCTAAATGGAGTTGAATCACATGCAGTTTCTGGTCCTATGAGCAAGAGATGTTTTCTGGTAAGAAGAGTCACTATTGTGCTCCCATTGTCATACACAGGGCAAAAAGGACTGGCGTTTGTTCTAAGCATGTACAGTGTATTGGACTGAAGAGGATCTACTGTTCTTGTCAGTTTCCAAAGCAGAATTGAACTAAATATGGCCCGTGTGTGTAGGAAGCACAGTTCTTTTGTTTTGAGCAAGCTCACTGTTCTGGCCTTATAGGAAACACAGTAGAGTAGAAGAGTGCTCTTTTCTCAAAAGCAGAGTGTGTTTCTTGTAAGGCGAGCTAGCGTTTGTTTCCCAGTCCTAAATGGAGTTGAATCACATGCAGTTTTTGGTCCTACGAGCAAGAGTTGTTTTCTGGTAAGGAAAGTCACTATTGCGCTCCCATTGCCCTACACAGTGCAAATAGCACTGGCGTCTGTTCCCAGCAACTACAGTGTATTGGACTGAAGAGAAGCTACTGTTCTTGTCAGTTTCCTAAGCAGAGTTGAACTAGATATGCCCCGTGTGTGTAGGAACCACAGCTCTTTTGTTCTGAGCAAGCTCACTGTTTGGACACCATAGGAAACACAGTAGAGTAGAAGAGTGCTCTTTTCTCAAAAGCAGAGTGTGTTTCTTGTAAGGTGAGCTAGCGTTTGTTTCCCAGTTCTAAATGGAGTTGAAAACCATGCAGTTTCTGGTCCTACTAGCAAGAGTTGTTTTCTGGTAAGGAAAGTCATTATTGCGCTCCCATTGCCATATACAGTGCAAACATCTCTCGCGTCTGTTCCCAGCATGTAGAGTGCATTATACTGAAGAGAAGCTACTGTTCTTGTCAGTTTCCTAAGCAGAGTTGAACTAGATATGGCCCGAGTGTGTAGGAAGCACAGTTCTTTTGTTCTGAGAAAGCTCACTGTTCAGACAACATAGGAAACACAGTAGAGTAGAAGAGTGCTCTTTTCTCAAAAGCAGAGTGTGTTTCTTGTAAGGCGAGCTAGCGTTTGTTTCCCAGTCCTAAATGGAGTTGAATCACATGCAGTTTTTGTCCTACGAGCAAGAGTTGTTTTCTGGTAAGAAGAGTCACTATTGTGCTCTCATTGTCATCCTCAGGGCAAATAGCTCTCGCGTCTGTTCCCAGCTAGTAGAGTGTATTGGACTGAAGAGGAACTACTGTTCTTGTCAGTTTCCTAAGCAGAGTTGAACTAGATAAGGCCCGTGTGTGTAGGAAGCACAGTTCTTTTGTTCTGAGCAAGCTCACTCTTCAGACAGCATAGGAAACACAGTAGAGTAGAAGAGTGCTGTTTTCTCAAAAGCAGAGAGTGTTTCTTGTAAGGCGAGCTAGCGTTTGTTTCCCAGTCCTAAATGGAGTTGAATCACATGCAGTTTCTGGTCCTATGAGCAAGAGATGTTTTCTGGTAAGAAGAGTCACTATTGTGCTCCCATTGTCATACACAGGGCAAAAAGGACTGGCGTCTGTTCTAAGCATGTACAGTGTATTGGACTGAAGAGGATCTACTGTTCTTGTCAGTTTCCAAAGCAGAATTGAACTAAATATGGCCCGTGTGTGTAGGAAGCACAGTTCTTTTGTTTTGAGCAAGCTCACTGTTCTGGCCTTATAGGAAACACAGTAGAGTAGAAGAGTGCTCTTTTCTCAAAAGCAGAGTGTGTTTCTTATAAGGCGAGCTAGCGTTTGTTTCCCAGTCCTAAATGGAGTTGAATCACATGCAGTTTTTGGTCCTACGAGCAAGAGTTGTTTTCTGGTAAGGAAAGTCACTATTGCGCTCCCATTGCCCTACACAGTGCAAATAGCACTGGCGTCTGTTCCCAGCAACTACAGTGTATTGGACTGAAGAGAAGCTACTGTTCTTGTCAGTTTCCTAAGCAGAGTTGAACTAGATATGCCCCGTGTGTGTAGGAAGCACAGTTCTTTTGTTCTGAGCAAGCTCACTGTTCTGGCACTATGGGAAACACAGTAGAGTAGAAGAGTGCTCTTTTCTCAAAAGCAGAGTGTGTTTCTTGTAAGGCGAGCTAGCGTTTGTTTCCCAGTCCTAAATGGAGTTGAATCACATGCAGTTTTTGTCCTACGAGCAAGAGTTGTTTTCTGGTAAGAAGAGTCACTATTGTGCTCTCATTGTCATCCTCAGGGCAAATAGCTCTCGCGTCTGTTCCCAGCTAGTAGAGTGTATTGGACTGAAGAGGAACTACTGTTCTTGTCAGTTTCCTAAGCAGAGTTGAACTAGATAAGGCCCGTGTGTGTAGGAAGCACAGTTCTTTTGTTCTGAGCAAGCTCACTCTTCAGACAGCATAGGAAACACAGTAGAGTAGAAGAGTGCTCTTTTCTCAAAAGCACAGAGTGTTTCTTGTAAGGCAAGCTAGCGTTTGTTTCCCAGTCCTAAATGGAGATGAATCACATGCAGTTTTTGGTCCTACGAGCAAGAGTTGTTTTCTGGTAAGGAAAGTCACTATTGCGCTCAAATTGCCATACACAGTGCAAATAGCTCTCACGTCTGTTCCCAGCAAGTACAGTGTATTGGACTGAAGAGGATCTACTGTTCTTGTCAGTTTCCTAAGCAGAGTTGAACTAGGCATGGCCCGTGTGTGTAGGAAGCACAGCTCTTTTGTTCTGAGCAAGCTCACTGTTTGGACCACATAGGAAACACAGTAGAGTAGAAGAGTGCTCTTTTCTCAAAAGCAGAGTGTGTTTCTTGTAAGGTGAGCTAGCGTTTGTTTCTCAGTTCTAAATGGAGTTGAAAACCATGCAGTTTCTGGTCGTACGAGCAAGAGTTGTTTTCTGGGAAGGAAAGTCACTTCTGCGCTCCCATTGCCATACACAGTGCAAACATCTCTCGCGTCTGTTCCCAGCAAGTAGAGTGTATTGGACTGAAGAGGAGCTACTGTTCTTGTCAGATTCCTAAGCAGAGTTGAACTAGATATGGCCCGTGTGTGTAGGAAGCACAGTTCTTTTGTTCTGAGCAAGCTCACTCTTCAGACACCATAGGAAACACAGTAGAGTAGAAGAGTGCTCTTTTCTCAGAAGCAGAGAGTGTTTCTTGTAAGGCAAGCTAGGGTTTGTTTCCCAGTCCTAAATGGAGATGAATCACATGCACTTTTTGGTCCTACGAGCAAGAGTTGTTTTCTGGTAAGGAAAGTCACTATTGTGCTCCCATTGTCATGCTCAGGGCAAATAGCACTGGCGTCTGTTTCCAGCAAGTACAGTGTATTGGACTGAAGAGGATCTACTGTTCTTGTCAGTTTCCTAAGCAGAATTGAACTAGATATGTCCCTGTGTGTAGGAAGCACAGTTCTTTTGTTCTGAGCAAGCTCACTGTTCTGGCATTATGGGAAACACAGTAGAGTAGAAGAGTGTTCTTTTCTCAGAAGTAGAGTGTGTTTCTTGTAAGGCAAGCTAGCGTTTGTTTCCCAGTCGTAAATGGAGTTGAATCACATGCAGTTTTTGGTCCTACGAGCAAGAGTTGTTTTCTGGTAAGGAAAGTCACTATTGCGCTCCCATTGCCATACACAGTACAAATAGCTCTCGCGTCTGTTCCCAGCAAGTAGAGTGTATTTGACTGAAGAGGAGCTACTGTTCTTGTCAGTTTCCTAAGCAGAGTTGAACTAGATATGGCCCGTGTGTGTAGGAAGCACAGTTCTTTTGTTCTGAGCGAGCTCACTGTTCTGGCACTATGGGAAACACAGTAGAGTAGAAGAGTGCTCTTTTCTCAAAAGATGAATGTGTTTCTTGTAAGGCAAGCTAGCGTTTGTTTCCCAGTCCTAAATGGAGTTGAATCACATGCAGTTTTTGATCATACGAGTAAGAGTTGTTTTCTGGTAAGGAAATCACTATTGCGCTCCCATTGCCATACACAGTGCAAATAGCTCTCGCGTCTGTTCAAAGCAAGTACAGTGTATTTGACTGAAGAGGAACTACTGTTCTTGTCAGTTTCCTAAGCAGAGTTGAACAAGGTATGGCCCGTGTGTGTAGGAAACAGCTCTTTTGTTCTTAGCAACCTCACTCTTCTGACCCTATAGGAAACACAGTAGAGTAGAAGAGTGCTCTTTTCTCAAAAGCAGAGTGTGTTTCTTGTAAGGCGAGCTAGCGTTTGTTTCCCAGTCCTAAATGGAGTTGAATCACATGCAGTTTTTGGTCCTACGAGCAAGAGTTGTTTTCTGGTAAGAAGAGTCACTATTGTGCTCCCATTGTCATACTCAGGGCAAATAGCACTGGCGTCTGTTTCCAGCAAGTACAGGTTATTGGACTGAAGAGAAGCTACTGTTCTTGTCAGTTTCCTAAGCAGAATTGAACTAGGTATGGCCCGTGTGTGTAGGAAGCACAGCTCTTTTGTTCTGAGCAAGCTCACTGTTTGGACCCCATAGGAAACACAGTAGAGTAGAAGAGTGCTCTTTTCTCAAAAGCAGAGTGTGTTTCTTGTAAGGTGAGCTAGCGTTTGTTTCCCAGTTCTAAATGGAGTTGAATACCATGCAGTTTCTGGTCCTACGAGCAAGAGTTGTTTTCTGGTGAGGAAAGTCACTATTGTGCTCCCATTGCCATATACAGTGCAAATAGCACTCACGTCTGTTCCCAGCAAGTACAGTGTATTGGACTGAAGAGGATCTACTGTTCTTGTCAGTTTCCTAAGCGGAATTGAACTAGATATGTCCCTGTGTGTAGGAAGCACAGTTCTTTTGTTCTGAGCAAGCTCACTGTTCTGGCATTATGGGAAACACAGTAGAGTAGAAGAGTGTTCTTTTCTCAAAAGCAGAGTGTGTTTCTTGTAAGGCAAGCTAGTGTTTGTTTCCCAGTCGTAAATGGAGTTGAATCACATGCAGTTTTTGGTCCTATGAGCAAGAGTTGTTTTCTGGTAAGGAAAGTCACTATTGCGCTCCCATTGCCATACACAGTACAAATAGCTCTCGCGTCTGTTCCCAGCAACTACAGTGTATTTGACTGAAGAGGAGCTACTGTTCTTGTCAGTTTCCTAAGCAGAGTTGAACTAGATATGGCCCGTGTGTGTAGGAAGCACAGTTCTTTTGTTCTGAGCAAGCTCACTGTTCTGGCACTATGGGAAACACAGTAGAGTAGAAGAGTGCTCTTTTCTCAAAAACAGAGTGTGTTTCTTGTAAGGCGAGCTAGCATTTGTTTCCCAGTCCTAAATGGAGTTGAATCACATGCAGTTTTTGGTCCTACGAGCAAGAGTTGTTTTCTGGTAAGAAGAGTCACTATTGTGCTCCCATTGTCATCCTCAGGGCAAATAGCTCTCGCGTCTGTTCCCAGCTAGTAGAGTGTATTGGACTGAAGAGGAACTACTGTTCTTGTCAGTTTCCTAAGCAGAGTTGAACTAGATAAGGCCCGTGTGTGTAGGAAGCACAGTTCTTTTGTTCTGAGCAAGCTCACTCTTCAGACAGCATAGGAAACACAGTAGAGTAGAAGAGTGCTCTTTTCTCAAAAGCACAGAGTGTTTCTTGTAAGGCAAGCTAGCGTTTGTTTCCCAGTCCTAAATGGAGATGAATCAAATGCAGTTTTTGGTCCTACGAGCAAGAGTTGTTTTCTGGTAAGGAAAGTCACTATTGCGCTCCCATTGCCATACACAGTGCAAATAGCTCTCACGTCTGTTCCCAGCAAGTACAGTGTATTGGACTGAAGAGGATCTACTGTTCTTGTCAGTTTCCTAAGCAGAGTTGAACTAGGCATGGCCCGTGTGTGTAGGAAGCAAAACTCTTTTGTTCTGAGCAAGCTCACTGTTTGGACCCCATAGGAAACACAGTAGAGTAGAAGAGTGCTCTTTTCTCAAAAGCAGAGTGTGTTTCTTGTAAGGTGAGCTAGCGTTTGTTTCCCAGTCCTAAATGGAGTTGAATCACATGCAGTTTTTGGTCCTACGAGCAAGAATTGTTTTCTGGTAAGGAAAGTCACTATTGCGCTCCCATTGCCATACACAGTGCAAATAGCTCTCGCATATATTCCCAGAAAGTACAGTGTATTGGACTGAAGAGGAGCTACTGTTCTTGTCAGTTTCCTAAGCAGAGTTGAACTAGATATGGCCCTGTGTGTAGGAAGCACAGTTCTTTTGTTCTGAGCAAGCTCACTGTTCTGGCTCTATGGGAAACACAGTAGAGTAGAAGAGTGCTCTTTTCTCAAAAGCATAGTGTTTTTCTCGTAAGGCGAGCTAGCGTTTGTTTCCCATTCCTAAATGGAGATGAATCACATGCAGTTTTTGGTCCTAAGAGCAAGAGTTGTTTTCTGGTAAGGAAAGTCACTATTGCGCTCCCATTGCCATACACAGTGCAAATAGCTCTCGCGTCTGTACCCAGCAAGTACAGTGTATTGATCTGAAGAGGAGCTACTGTTCTTGTCAGTTTTCTAAGCAGAGTTGAACTAGATATGGCCCGTGTGTGTAGGAAGCACAGTTCTTTGTTCTGAGCAAGCTCACTGTTCTGGCACTATGGGAAACACAGTAGAGTAGAAGAGTGCTCTTTTCTCAAAATCAGAGTGTGTTTCTTGTAGGGCAAGCTAGCGTTTGTTTCCCAGTCCTAATTGGAGTTGAATCACATGCAGTTTTTGATCATACGAGTAAGAGTTGTTTTCTGGTAAAGAAAGTCACTATTGCGCTCCCATTGCCATACACAGTGCAAATAGCTCTCGCGTCTGTTCCCAACAAGTACAGTTTATTGGACTGAAGAGGATCTACTGTTCTTGTCACTTTCCTAAGCAGAGTTGAACTAGGTATGGCCCCTGTGTGTAGGAAGCACAGTTCTTTTGTTCTGAGCAAGCTCACTGTTTGGACCCCATAGGAAACACAGTAGAGTAGAAGAGTGCTCTTTTCTCAAAAGCAGAGTGTGTTTCTTGAAAGGTGAGCTAGCGTTTGTTTCTCAGTTCTAAATGGAGTTGAAAACCATGCAGTTTCTGGTCCTTCGAGCAAGAGTTGTTTTCTGGTAAGGAAAGTCACTATTGCGCTCCCATTGCCATACACAGTGCAAATAGCTCTCGCGTCTTTCCCAGCAAGTACATTGTATTGGACTGAAGAGGAGCTACTGTTCTTGTCAGTTTCCTAAGCAGAGTTGAACTAGATATGGCCCGTGTGTGTTGGAAGCACAGTTCTTTTGTTCTGAGCAAGCTCACGATTCAGACACCATAGGAAACACAGTAGAGTAGAAGAGTGCTGTTTTCTCAAAAGCAGAGAGTGTTTCTTGTAAGGCGAGCTAGCGTTTGTTTCCCAGTCCTAAATGGAGTTGAATCACATGCAGTTTCTGGTCCTATGAGCAAGAGATGTTTTCTGGTAAGAATAGTCACTATTGTGCTCCCATTGTCATACACAGGGCAAAAAGGACTGGCGTCTGTTCTAAGCATGTACAGTGTATTGGACTGAAGAGGATCTACTGTTCTTGTCAGTTTCCAAAGCAGAATTGAACTAAATATGGCCCGTGTGTGTAGGAAGCACAGTTCTTTTGTTTTGAGCAAGCTCACTGTTCTGGCCTTATAGGAAACACAGTAGAGTAGAAGAGTGCCTCTTTTCTCAAAAGCAGAGTGTGTTTCTTGTAAGGCGAGCTAGCGTTTGTTTCCCAGTCCTAAATGGAGTTGAATCACATGCAGTTTTTGGTCCTACGAGCAAGAGTTGTTTTCTGGTAAGGGAAAGTCACTATTGCGCTCCCATTGCCCTACACAGTGCAAAATAGCACTGGCGTCTGTTCCCAGCAACTACAGTGTATTGGACTGAAGAGAAGCTACTGTTCTTGTCAGTTTCCTAAGCAGAGTTGAACTAGATATGCCCCGTGTGTGTAGGAAGCACAGTTCTTTTGTTCTGAGCAAGCTCACTGTTCTGGCACTATGGGAAACACAGTAGAGTAGAAGAGTGCTCTTTTCTCAAAAGCAGAGTGTGTTTTCTTGTAAGGCGAGCTAGCGTTTGTTTCCCAGTCCTAAATGAGTTGAATCACATGCAGTTTTTGGTCCTACGAGCAAGAGTTGTTTTCTGGTAAGAAGAGTCACTATTGTGCTCTTCATTGTCATCCTCAGGGCAAATAGCTCTCGCGTCTGTTCCCAGCTAGTAGAGTGTATTGGACTGAAGAGGAACTACTGTTCTTGTCAGTTTCCTAAGCAGAGTTGAACTAGATAAGGCCCGTGTGTGTAGGAAGCACAGCTCTTTTGTTCTGAGCAAGCTCACTGTTTGGACCACAGTAGGAAACACAGTAGAGGTAGAAGAGTGCTCTTTTCTCAAAAGCAGAGTGTGTTTCTTGTAAGGTGAGCTAGCGTTTGTTTCTCAGTTCTAAATGGAGTTGAAAACCATGCAGTTTCTGGTCGTTACGAGCAAGAGTTGTTTTTCTGGTAAGGAAAGTCACTTCTGCGCTCCCATTGCCATACACAGTGCAAACATCTCTCGCGTCTGTTCCCAGCAAGTAGAGTGTATTGGACTGAAGAGGAGCTACTGTTCTTGTCAGATTCCAAAGCAGAGTTGAACTAGATATGGCCCGTGTGTGTAGGAAGCACAGTTCTTTTGTTCTGAGCAAGCTCACTCTTCAGACACCATAGGAAAACACAGTAGAAGTAGAAGAGTGCTCTTTTCTCAGAAGCAGAGAGTGTTTCTTGTAAGGCAAGCTAGGGTTTGTTTCCCAGGTCCTAAATGGAGATGAACTCACATGCACTTTTTGGTCCTACGAGCAAGAGTTGTTTTCTGGTAAGGAAAGTCACTATTGCGCTCCCATTGCCATACACAGTGCAAATAGCTCTCACGTGCGTACCCAGCAAGTACAGTGTATTGGACTGAAGAGGATCTACTGTTCTTGTCAGTTTTCTAAGCAGAGTTGAACTAGATATGGCCCGTGTGTGTAGGAAGCACAGTTCTTTTGTTCTGAGCAAGCTCACTGTTCTGGCACTATGGCAAACACAGTAGAGAAGAAGAGTGCTCTTTTCTCAAAAGCAGAGTGCTGTTTCTTGTAAGGTGAGCTAGCGTTTTGTTTCCCAGTTCTAAATGGAGTTGAAAAACCATGCAGTTTCTGGTCCTACGAGCAAGAGTTGTTTTCTGGTAAGGAAAGTCACTATTGTGCTCCCATTGCCATACACAGTGCAAATAGCTCTCGCGTCTGTTCCCAGCAAGTACAGTGCATTGGACTGAAGAGGAGCTACTGTTCTTGTCAGTTTCCTAAGCAGAGTTGAACTAGATATGGCCCGTGTGTGTAGGAAGCACAGTTCTTTTGTTCTGAGCAAGCTCACGGTTCAGACACCATAGGAAACACAGTAGAGTAGAAGAGTGCTCTTTTCTCAAAAGCAGAGAGTGTTTCTTGTAAGGCGAGCTAGCGTTTGTTTCCCAGTCCTAAATGGAGTTGAATCACATGCAGTTTCTGGTCCTACGAGCAAGAGATATTTTCTGGTAAGAAGAGTCACTATTGCGCTCCCATTGTCATACTCAGGGCAAATAGCACTGGCGTCTGTTCCCAGCAACTACAGTGTATTGGACTGAAGAGGAGCTACCGTTCCTGTCAGATTCCTAAGCAGAGTTGAACTAGATTGGCCCGTGTGTGTAGGAAGCACAGTTCTTTTGTTCTGAGCAAGCTGACTGTTCTGGCACTATGGGAAACACAGTAGAGTAGAAGAGTGCTCTTTTCTCCAAAGCAGAGTGTTTTTCTTGTAAGGCGAGCTAGCATTTGTTTCCGAGTCCTAAATGGAGTTGAATCACATGCAGTTTTTGGACATACGAGCAAGAGTTGTTTTCTGGTAAGGAAAGTCACTATTGCGCTCCCATTGCCATACACAGTGCAAATAGCTCTCGAGTCTGTTCCCAGCAAGTACAGTGTATTGGAGTGAAGAGGAGCTACTGTTCTTGTCAGTTTCCTAAGCAGAGTTGAAATAGGTATGGCCCGTGTGTGTAGGAAGCACAGTTCTTTTGTTCTGAGCAAGCTCACTGTTCTGGCACTATGGGAAACACAGTAGAGTAGAATTGTGCTCTTTTCTCAAAAGCAGAGTGTGTTTCTTGTAAGGCGAGCTAGCGTTTGTTTCCCAGTCCTAAATGGAGTTGAATCACATGCAGTTTTTGGTCCTAAGAGCAAGAGTTGTTTTCTGTAACAAGAGTCACTATTGTGCTCCCATTGTCATACTCAGGGCAAATAGCACTGGCGTCTGTTTCCAGCAAGTACAGTGTATTGAACTGAAGAGGATATACTGTTCTTGTCAGCTTGCTAAGCAGAATTAAACTAGGTATTGCCCTGTGTGTAGGAAGCACAGTTCTTTTGTTCTGAGCAAGCTCACTCTTCTGGCACTATGGGAAACACAGTAGAGTAGAAGAGTGCTCCTTTCTCAAAAGCTGTCTGTGTTTCTTGTAAGGCGAGCTAGCGTTTGTTTCCCAGTCCTAAATGGAGTTGAATCACATGCAGTTTTTGGTTCTATGAGCAAGAGTTGTTTTCTGGTAAGGAAAGTCACTATTGCGCTCCCATTGCCATACACAGTGCAAATAGATCTCACGTCTGTTCCCAGCAATTACAGTGTATTGGACTGAAGAGGAGCTACTGTTCTTGTCAGTTTCCTAAGCAGAGTTGAACTAGATATGGCCCCTGTGTGTAGGAAGCACAGTTCTTTTGTTCTGAGCAAGCTCACTGTTCTGGCAGTATGGGAAACACAGTAGAGTAGAAGAATGCTCTTTTCTCAAAAGCAGAGTGTGTTTCTTGTAAGGCGAGCTAGCGTTTGTTTCCCAGTCATAAATGGAGTTGAATCGCATGCAGTTTTTGGTCCTAAGAGCAAGAATTGTTTTCTGGTAAGGAAAGTCACTATTGCGGTCCCATTGCCATACACAGTGCAAATAGCTCTCGCGTCTGTTCGCAGCAAGTACAGTGTATTGGACTGAAGAGGAGCTGCTGTTCTTGTCAGTTTCCTAAGCAGAGTTGAACTAGATATGGCCCTGTGTGTAGGAAGCACAGTTCTTTTGTTCTGAGCAAGCTTACTGTTCAGACCCCATAAGAAACACAGTAGAGTAGAAGAGTGCTCTTTTCTCAAAAGCAGAGTGTGTTTCTTCTAAGGCGAGCTAGCGTTTGTTTCCAAGTCCTAAATGGAGTTGAATCACATGCAGTTTTTGGTCCTATGAGCAAGAGTTGTTTTCTGGTAAGGAAAGTCACTATTGCGCTCCCATTGCCATACACAGTACAAATAGCTCTCCCTTCTGTTCCCAGCAAGTACAGTGTATTGGACTGAAGTAGAGCTACTGTTCTTGTCAGTTTCCTAAGCAGAGTTGAAATAGATATGGCCCGTGTGTGTAGGAAGCACAGTTCTTTTGTTCTGAGCAAGCTCACTGTTCTGTCCCTATAGGAAACACAGGAGAGTAGAAGAGTGCTGTTTTCTCAAAAGCAGAGTGTGTTTCTTGTAAGGCGAGCTAGCGTTTCTTTCCCAGTCCTAAATAGAGTTGAATCACATGCTGTTTTTGGTCCTACGAGTAGAATATCTTTCTGTAAGAAGAGTCACTATTGTGCTCCCATTGTCATACTCAGGGCAAATAGCACTGGCGTCTGTTTCCAGCAAGTACAGTGTATTGGACTGAAGAGGATCTACTGTTCTTGTCAGTTTCCTAAGCAGAATTGAACTAGGTATGGCCCTGTGTGTAGGAAGCACAGATCTTTTGTTCTGAGGAAGCTCACTGTTCTGGCACTATGGGAAACACAGTAGAGTGAAAGAGTGCTCTTTTCTCAAAAGCTGACAGTGTTTCTTGTAAGGCGAGCTAGCGTTTGTTTCTCAGTCCTAAATGGAGTTGAATCACATGCAGTTTTTGGTCCTACGAGCAAGAGTTGTTTTCTGGTAAGGAAAGTCACTATTGCACTCCCATTGCCATACACAGTGCAAATAGCTCTCGCGTCTGTTCCCATGAAGTACAGTGTATTGGACTGAAGAGGAGCTACTGTTGTTGGAAGTTTCCTAAGCACAGTTGAACTAGATATGGCCCCTGTGTGTAGGAAGCACAGTTCTTTTGTTCTGAGCAAGCTCACTGTTCTGGCACTATGGGAAACACAGTTGAGTAGAAGAGTGCTCATTTCTCAAAAGCAGAGTGTGTTTCTTGTAAGGCGAGCTAGCGTTTGTTTCCCAGTCCTAAATGGAGTTGAATCACATGCAGTTTTTGGTCCTATGAGCAAGAGTTGTTTTCTGGTAAGGAAAGTCACTATTGCACTCCCATTGCCATACACAGTACAAATAGCTCTCGCGTCTGTTCCCATGAAGTACAGTGTATTGGACTGAAGAGGAGCTACTGTTCTTGTCAGTTTCCTAAGCAGAGTTGAACTAGATATGGCCCCTGTGTGTAGGAAGCACAGTTCTTTTGTTCTGAGCAAGCTCACTGTTCTGGCACTATGGGAAACACAGTAGAGTAGAAGAGTGCTCTTTTCTCAAAAGCAGAGTGTGTTTCTTGTAAGGCGAGCTAGCGTTTGTTTCCCAGTCATAAATGGAGTTGAATCACATGCAGTTTTTGGTCCTATGAGCAAGAGTTGTTTTCTGGTAAGGAAAGTCACTATTGCGCTCCCATTGCCATACACAGTACAAATAGCTCTCCCTTCTGTTCCCAGCAAGTACAGTGTATTGGATTGAAGAGGAGCTACTGTTCTTGTCAGTTTCCTAAGCAGAGTTGAACTAGATATGGCCCGTGTGTGTAGGAAGCACAATTCTTTTGTTCTGAGCAAGCTCACTGTTCTGACCCTATAGGAAACACAGTAGAGTAGAAGAGTGCTCTTTTCTCAAAAGCAGAGTGTGTTTCTTGTAAGGCGAGCTAGCGTTTCTTTCCCAGTCCTAAATAGAGTTGAATCACATGCTGTTTTTGGTTATACGAGAAGAATATCTTTCTGTAAGAAGAGTCACTCTTGTGCTCCCATTGTCATACTCAGGGCAAATAGCACTGGCGTCTGTTTCCAGCAAGTACAGTGTATTGGACTGAAGAGGATCTACTGTTCTTGTCAGTTTCCTAAGCAGAATTGAACTAGGTATGGCCCTGTGTGTCGGAAGCACAGTTCTTTTGTTCTGAGGAAGCTCACTGTTCTCTCACTATGGGAAACACAGTAGAGTAGAAGAGTGCTCTTTTCTCAAAAGCTGACAGTGTTTCTTGTAAGGCGAGCTAGCGTTTGTTTCTCAGTCCTAAATGGAGTTGAATCACATGCAGTTTTTGGTCCTACGAGCAAGAGTTGTTTTCTGGTAAGGAAAGTCACTATTATGCTCCCATTGCCATACACAGTACAAATAGCTCTCGCGTCTGTTCCCATGAAGTACAGTGTATTGGACTGAAGAGGAGCTACTGTTGTTGGAAGTTTCCTAAGCACAGTTGAACTAGATATGGCCCGTGTGTGTAGGAAGCACAGTTCTTTTGTTCTGAGCAAGCTCACTGTTCTGGTCCTATAGAAAACGCATTAGAGTAGAAGAGTGCTCTTTTATCAAAAGCAGAGTGTGTTTCTTGTAAGGAGAGCTAGCGTTTGTTTCCCAGTCCTAAATGGAGTTGTATCACATGCAGTTTTTGGTCGTACAAGCAAGAGTTGTTTTCTGGTAAGGAAAGTCACTATTGCGCTCCCATTGCCATACAAAGTGCAAATAGCAGTGGCGACTGTTCCCAGCAACTACAGTATATTGGACTGAAGAGGAGCTCCTGTTCTTGTCAGTTTCCTAAGCAGAGTTGAACTAGATATGGCCGGTGTGTGTAGGAAGCACAGTTCTTTTGTTCTGAGCAAGCCCACTGTTCTGGCACTATGGGAAACACAGTAGAGTAGAAGAGTGCTCTTTTCTCAAAAGCAGAGTGTGTTTCTTGTAAGGCGAGCTAGCGTTTGTTACCCAGTCCTAAATGGAGTTGAATGACATGCAGTTTTTGGTCCCACGAGCAAGAGTTTTTTTCTGGTAAGGAAAGTCACTGTTGCGCTCCCATTGCCATACACAGAACAAATAGCACTGGCGTCTGTTCCCAGCAACTACAGTGTTGGACTGAAGAGGAGCTACTGTTCTTGTCAGTTTCTTAAGCAGAGTTGAACTAGATATGGCCCGTGTGTGTAGGAAGCACAGTTCTTTTGTTCTGTGCAAGCTCACTGTTTTGGCACTATGGGAAACACAGTAGAGTAGAAGAGTGCTCTTTTCTCAAAAGCAGAGTATGTTTCTTGTAAGGCGAGCTAGCGTTTGTTTCCCAGTCCTAAATGGCGTTGAATCACATGCAGTTTTTGGTCCTACGAGCAAGAGTTGTTTTCTGGTAAGTAAAGTCACTATTGCGCTCCCATTGCCATACACAGTGCAAATAGCTCTCGCGTCTGTTCCAAGCAACTACAGTGTATTGGACTGAAGAGGAGCTACTGTTCTTGTCAGTTTCCTAAGCAGAGTTGAACTACATATGTCCCGTGTGTGTAGGAAGCACAGTTCTTTTGTTCTGAGCAAGCTCACTGTTCTGGCCCTATGGGAAACACAGTAGAGTAGAAGAGTGCTCTTTTCTCAAAAGCAGAGTGTGTTTCTTGTAAGATGAGCTAGCGTTTGTTTCCCAGTCCTAAAAGGAGTTGAATCTCATGCAATTTCTGGTCCTATGTGCACGAGTTGTTTTCTGGTAAGAAGAGTCACTATTGTGCTCCCTTTGTCATACACAGGGCAAATAACACTCGCGTCTGATCCCAGCATGTACAGTGTATTGGACTGAAGAGGATCTACTGTTCTTGTCAGTTTCCTAAGCAGAATTGAACTAGATATGGCCGTGTGTTTAGGAAGCACAGTTCTTTTGTTCTGAG
Organism: Peromyscus eremicus; assembly: GCF_949786415.1. Lineage (NCBI taxonomy): Eukaryota > Metazoa > Chordata > Mammalia > Rodentia > Cricetidae > Peromyscus > Peromyscus eremicus. Next base: position 97,837 of record NW_026734647.1, on the reverse strand, counting down.
CAAGCTCACTGTTCTGCCACTATGGGAAACACAGTAGAGTAGAAGAGTGCTCTTTTCTCAAAAGCAGAGTGTATTTCTTGTAAGGCGAGCTAGCGTTTGTTTCCCAGTCCTAAATGGAGTTGAATCACATGCAGTTTTTGGACATACTAGCAAGAGTTGTTTTCTGGTAAGGAAAGTCACTATTGCGCTCCCATTACCATACACAGTGCAAATAGCTCTCGCGTCTGTTCCCAGCAAGTACAGTGTATTGGAGTGAAGAGGAGCTACTGTTCTTGTCAGTTTCCTAAGCAGAGTTGAAATAGGTATGGCCCGTGTGTGTAGGAAGCACAGTTCTTTTTTTCTGAGCAAGCTCACTGTTCTGGCACTTTGGGAAACACAGTAGAGTAGAATTGTGCTCTTTTCTCAAAAGCAGAGTGTGTTTCTTGTAAGGGGAGCTAGCGTTTGTTTCCCAGTCCTAAATGGAGTTGAATCACATGCAGTTTTTGGTCCTAAGAGCAAGAGTTGTTTTCTGTAACAAGAGTCACTATTGTGCTCCCATTGCCATACACAGTGCAAATAGATCTCGCGTCTGTTCCCAGCAATTACAGTGTATTGGACTGAAGAGGAGCTACTGTTCTTGTCAGTTTCCTAAGCAGAGTTGAACTAGATATGGCCCCTGTGTGTAGGAAGCACAGTTCTTTTGTTCTGAGCTAGCTCACTGTTCTGGCACTATGGGAAACACAGTAGAGTAGAAGAGTGCCCTTTTCTCAAAAGCACAGTGTGTTTCTTGTAAGGCGAGCTAGCGTTTGTTTCCCAGTCATAAATGGAGTTGAATCGCATGCAGTTTTTGGTCCTAAGAGCAAGAATTGTTTTCTGGTAAGGAAAGTCACTATTGCGGTCCCATTGCCATACACAGTGCAAATAGCTCTCGCGTCTGTTCGCAGCAAGTACAGTGTATTGGACTGAAGAGGAGCTGCTGTTCTTGTCAGTTTCCTAAGCAGAGTTGAACTAGATATGGCCCTGTGTGTAGGAATCACAGTTCTTTTGTTCTGAGCAAGCTTACTGTTCAGACCCCATAAGAAACACAGTAGAGTAGAAGAGTGCTCTTTTCTCAAAAGCAGAGTGTGTTTCTTTAAGGCGAGCTAGCGTTTGTTTCCCAGTCCTAAATGGAGTTAAAACCCATGCAGTTTTTGGTCCTACGAGCAAGAATTGTTTTCTGGTAAGGAAAGTCACTATTGCGCTCCCATTGCCATACAAAGTACAAATAGCTCTCGCGTCTGTTCACATCAAGTACAGTGTATTGGACTGAAGAGGAGGTACTGTTCTTGTCAGTTTCCTAAGCAGAGTTGAACTACATATGGCCCTGTGTGTAGGAAGCACTGTTCTTTGTTCTGAGCAAGCTCACTGTTCTTGCACTATTGGAAACACAGTAGAGTAGAAGAGTGCTCTTTTCTCAAAAGCAGAGTGTGTTTCTTCTAAGGCGAGCTAGCGTTTGTTTCCAAGTCCTAAATGGAGTTGAATCACATGCAGTTTTTGGTCCTATGAGCAAGAGTTGTTTTCTGGTAAGGAAAGTCACTATTGCGCTCCCATTGCCATACACAGTACAAATAGCTCTCCCTTCTGTTCCCAGCAAGTACAGTGTATTGGACTGAAGAGGAGCTACTGTTCTTGTCAGTTTCCTAAGCAGAATTGAACTAGATATGGCCCCTGTGTGTAGGAAGCCCAGTTCTTTTGTTCTGAGGAAGCTCACTGTTCTGGCACAATGGGAAACACAGTAGAGTAGAAGAGTGCTCTTTTCTCAAAAGCTGACAGTGTTTCTTGTAAGGCGAGCTAGCGTTTGTTTCTCAGTGCTAAATGGAGTTGAATCACATGCAGTTTTTGGTCCTACGAGCAAGAGTTGTTTTCTGGTAAGGAAAGTCACTATTGCACTCCCATTGCCATACACAGTACAAATAGCTCTCGCGTCTGTTCCCATGAAGTACAGTGTATTGGACTGAAGAGGAGCTACTGTTGTTGGAAGTTTCCTAAGCACAGTTGAACTAGATATGGCCGGTGAGTGTAGGAAGCACAGTTCTTTTGTTCTGAGCAAGCTCACTGTTCTGGCACTGTGGGAAACGCAGTAGAGTAGAATTGTGCTATTTTCTCAAAAGCAGAGTGTGTTTCTTGTAAGGCGAGCTATCGTTTGTTACCCAGTCCTAAATGGAGTTGAATGACATGCAGTTTTTGGTCCCACGAGCAAGAGTTTTTTTCTGGTAAGGAAAGTCACTGTTGCGCTCCCATTGCCATACACAGAACAAATAGCACTGGCGTCTGTACCCAGCAACTACAGTGTATTGGACTGAAGAGGAGCTACTGTTCTTGTCAGTTTCTTAAGCAGAGTTGAACTAGATATGGCCCGTGTGTGTAGGAAGCACAGTTCCTTTGTTCTGTGCAAGCTCACTGTTCTGGCACTATGGGAAACACAGAGTAGAAGAGTGCTCTTTTCTCAAAAGCAGAGTGTGTTTCTTGTAAGGCGAGCTAGCGTTTGTTTCCCACTCCTAAATGGCGTCGAATCACATGCAGTTTTTGGTCCTACGAGCAAGAGTTGTTTTCTGGTAAGTAAAGTCACTATTGCGCTCCCATTGCCATACACAGTGCAAATAGCTCTCGCGTCTGTTCCAAGCAACTACAGTGTATTGGACTGAAGAGGAGCTACTGTTCTTGTCAGTTTCCTAAGCAGAGTTGAACTACATATGTCCCGTGTGTGTAGGAAGCACAGTTCTTTTGTTCTGAGCAAGCTCACTGTTCTGGCCCTATGGGAAACACAGTAGAGTAGAAGAGTGCTCTTTTCTCAAAAGCAGAGTGTGTTTCTTGTAAGATGAGCTAGCGTTTGTTTCCCAGTCCTAAAAGGAGTTGAATCTCATGCAATTTCTGGTCCTATGTGCACGAGTTGTTTTCTGGTAAGAAGAGTCACTATTGTGCTCCCTTTGTCATACACAGGGCAAATAACACTCGCGTCTGATCCCAGCATGTACAGTGTATTGGACTGAAGAGGATCTACTGTTCTTGTCAGTTTCCTAAGCAGAATTGAACTAGATATGGCCGTGTGTTTAGGAAGCACAGTTCTTTTGTTCTGAGCAAGCTCACTGTTCTGCCACTATGGGAAACACAGTAGAGTAGAAGAGTGCTCTTTTCTCAAAAGCAGAGTGTATTTCTTGTAAGGCGAGCTAGCGTTTGTTTCCCAGTCCTAAATGGAGTTGAATCACATGCAGTTTTTGGACATACTAGCAAGAGTTGTTTTCTGGTAAGGAAAGTCACTATTGCGCTCCCATTACCATACACAGTGCAAATAGCTCTCGCGTCTGTTCCCAGCAAGTACAGTGTATTGGAGTGAAGAGGAGCTACTGTTCTTGTCAGTTTCCTAAGCAGAGTTGAAATAGGTATGGCCCGTGTGTGTAGGAAGCACAGTTCTTTTTTTCTGAGCAAGCTCACTGTTCTGGCACTTTGGGAAACACAGTAGAGTAGAATTGTGCTCTTTTCTCAAAAGCAGAGTGTGTTTCTTGTAAGGGGAGCTAGCGTTTGTTTCCCAGTCCTAAATGGAGTTGAATCACATGCAGTTTTTGGTCCTAAGAGCAAGAGTTGTTTTCTGTAACAAGAGTCACTATTGTGCTCCCATTGCCATACACAGTGCAAATAGATCTCGCGTCTGTTCCCAGCAATTACAGTGTATTGGACTGAAGAGGAGCTACTGTTCTTGTCAGTTTCCTAAGCAGAGTTGAACTAGATATGGCCCCTGTGTGTAGGAAGCACAGTTCTTTTGTTCTGAGCTAGCTCACTGTTCTGGCACTATGGGAAACACAGTAGAGTAGAAGAGTGCCCTTTTCTCAAAAGCACAGTGTGTTTCTTGTAAGGCGAGCTAGCGTTTGTTTCCCAGTCATAAATGGAGTTGAATCGCATGCAGTTTTTGGTCCTAAGAGCAAGAATTGTTTTCTGGTAAGGAAAGTCACTATTGCGGTCCCATTGCCATACACAGTGCAAATAGCTCTCGCGTCTGTTCGCAGCAAGTACAGTGTATTGGACTGAAGAGGAGCTGCTGTTCTTGTCAGTTTCCTAAGCAGAGTTGAACTAGATATGGCCCTGTGTGTAGGAATCACAGTTCTTTTGTTCTGAGCAAGCTTACTGTTCAGACCCCATAAGAAACACAGTAGAGTAGAAGAGTGCTCTTTTCTCAAAAGCAGAGTGTGTTTCTTTAAGGCGAGCTAGCGTTTGTTTCCCAGTCCTAAATGGAGTTAAAACCCATGCAGTTTTTGGTCCTACGAGCAAGAATTGTTTTCTGGTAAGGAAAGTCACTATTGCGCTCCCATTGCCATACAAAGTACAAATAGCTCTCGCGTCTGTTCACATCAAGTACAGTGTATTGGACTGAAGAGGAGGTACTGTTCTTGTCAGTTTCCTAAGCAGAGTTGAACTACATATGGCCCTGTGTGTAGGAAGCACTGTTCTTTGTTCTGAGCAAGCTCACTGTTCTTGCACTATTGGAAACACAGTAGAGTAGAAGAGTGCTCTTTTCTCAAAAGCAGAGTGTGTTTCTTCTAAGGCGAGCTAGCGTTTGTTTCCAAGTCCTAAATGGAGTTGAATCACATGCAGTTTTTGGTCCTATGAGCAAGAGTTGTTTTCTGGTAAGGAAAGTCACTATTGCGCTCCCATTGCCATACACAGTACAAATAGCTCTCCCTTCTGTTCCCAGCAAGTACAGTGTATTGGACTGAAGAGGAGCTACTGTTCTTGTCAGTTTCCTAAGCAGAATTGAACTAGATATGGCCCCTGTGTGTAGGAAGCCCAGTTCTTTTGTTCTGAGGAAGCTCACTGTTCTGGCACAATGGGAAACACAGTAGAGTAGAAGAGTGCTCTTTTCTCAAAAGCTGACAGTGTTTCTTGTAAGGCGAGCTAGCGTTTGTTTCTCAGTGCTAAATGGAGTTGAATCACATGCAGTTTTTGGTCCTACGAGCAAGAGTTGTTTTCTGGTAAGGAAAGTCACTATTGCACTCCCATTGCCATACACAGTACAAATAGCTCTCGCGTCTGTTCCCATGAAGTACAGTGTATTGGACTGAAGAGGAGCTACTGTTGTTGGAAGTTTCCTAAGCACAGTTGAACTAGATATGGCCGGTGAGTGTAGGAAGCACAGTTCTTTTGTTCTGAGCAAGCTCACTGTTCTGGCACTGTGGGAAACGCAGTAGAGTAGAATTGTGCTATTTTCTCAAAAGCAGAGTGTGTTTCTTGTAAGGCGAGCTATCGTTTGTTACCCAGTCCTAAATGGAGTTGAATGACATGCAGTTTTTGGTCCCACGAGCAAGAGTTTTTTTCTGGTAAGGAAAGTCACTGTTGCGCTCCCATTGCCATACACAGAACAAATAGCACTGGCGTCTGTACCCAGCAACTACAGTGTATTGGACTGAAGAGGAGCTACTGTTCTTGTCAGTTTCTTAAGCAGAGTTGAACTAGATATGGCCCGTGTGTGTAGGAAGCACAGTTCCTTTGTTCTGTGCAAGCTCACTGTTCTGGCACTATGGGAAACACAGAGTAGAAGAGTGCTCTTTTCTCAAAAGCAGAGTGTGTTTCTTGTAAGGCGAGCTAGCGTTTGTTTCCCACTCCTAAATGGCGTCGAATCACATGCAGTTTTTGGTCCTACGAGCAAGAATTGTTTTCTGGTAAGTAAAGTCACTATTGCGCTCCCATTGCCATACACAGTGCAAATAGCTCTCGCGTCTGTTCCCAGCAAGTACAGTGTATTGGACTGAAGAGGAGCTACTGTTCTTGTCAGTTTCCTAAGCAGAGTTGAACTACATATGTCCCGTGTGTGTAGGAAGCACAGTTCTTTTGTTCTGAGCAAGCTCACTGTTCTGGCCCTATGGGAAACACAGTAGAGTAGAAGAGTGCTCTTTTCTCAAAAGCAGAGTGTGTTTCTTGTAAGGCGAGCTAGCGTTTGTTTCCCAGTCCTAAAAGGAGTTGAATCTCATGCAATTTCTGGTCCTACGTGCACGAGTTGTTTTCTGGTAAGAAGAGTCACTATTGTGCTCCCTTTGTCATACACAGGGCAAATAGCACTGGCGTCTGATCCCAGCATGTACAGTGTATTGGACTGAAGAGGATCTACTGTTCTTGTCAGTTTCCTAAGCAGAATTGAACTAGATATGGCCGTGTCTGTAGGAAGCACAGTTCTTTTATTCTGAACAAGCTCACTGTTCTGGCACTATGGGAAACACAGTAGAGTAGAAGAGTGCTCTTTTCCCAAAAGCAGAGTGTGTTTCTTGTAAGGCGAGCTAGCGTTTGTTTCCCAGTCCTAAATGGAGTTGAATCACATGCAGTTTTTGGTCCTACGAGCAAGAGTTGTTTTCTGGTAAGGAAAGTCACTATTGCGCTCACATTGCCATACACAGTGCAAATAGCTCTCGTGTCTGTTCCCAGCAACTACAGTGTATTGGACTGAAGAGGAGCTACTGTTCTTGTCAGTTTCCTAAGCAGAGTTGAACTAGATATGGCCCTGTGTGTAGGAAGCACAGTTCTTTTGTTCTGAGCAAGCTTACTGATCGGACCCCATAGGATACACAACAGAGTAGAAAAGTGCTCTTTTCTAAAAAGCAGAGTGTGTTTCTTGTAAGGCGAGCTAGCGTTTGTTTCCCAGTCCTAAATGGAGTTGAATCACATGTAGTTTTTGGTCCTACGAGCACGAGTTGTTTTCTGGTAAGAAGATTCACTTTTGCGCTCCCATTGTCATACAAGAGGCAAATAGCACTGGTGTCTGTTCCCAGCATGTACAGTGTATTGGACTGAAGAGGATCTACTGTTCTTGTCAGTTTCCTAAGCAGAATTGAACTAAATATGGCCCGTGTGTGTAGGAAGCACAGTTCTTTTGTTCTGAGCAAGCTGACTGTTCTGGCCCTATAGGAAACACAGTAGAGTAGAAGAGTGCTCTTTTCTCAAAAGCAGAGTGTGTTTCCTGTAAGGCGAGCTAGCGTTTGTTTCCCAGTCCTAAATGGAGTTGAATCACTTGCAGTTTTTGGTCCTACGAGCAAGAGTTTTTTTCTGGTAAGAAGAGTCACTATTGTGTTCCCATTTTCATACTCAGGGCAAATAGCACTGATGTCTGTTTCCAGCAAGTACAGTGTATTGGATTGAAGAGGATCTACTGTTCTTGTCAGTTTCCTAAGCAGAATTGAACTAGATATGGCCCTGTGTGTAGGAAGCACAGTTCTTTTGTTCTGAGCAAGCTCACTGTTCTGGCTCTATGGGAAACACAATAGAGTAGAAGAGTGCTCTTTTCTCAAAAGCAGAGTGTGTTTCTTGTAAGGCGAGCTAGTGTTTGTTTCCCAGTCCTAAATGGAGTTGAATCACATGCAGTTTTTGGTCCTACGAGCAAGAGTTGTTTTCTGGTAAGGAAAGTCACTATTGCGCTCCCATTGCCATACACAGAGCAAAAAGCACTGGCGTCTGTTCCCAGCAACTACAGTGTATTGGACTGCAGAGGAGCTACTGTTCTTGCCAGTTTCCTAAGCAGAGTTGAACTAGATATGGCCCGTGTGTAGGAAGCACAGTTCCTTTGTTCTGTGCAAGCTCACTGTTCTGGCACTATGGGAAACACAGAGTAGAAGAGTGCTCTTTTCTCAAAAGCAGAGTGTGTTTCTTGTAAGGCGAGCTAGCGTTTGTTTCCCACTCCTAAATGGCGTCGAATCACATGCAGTTTTTGGTCCTACGAGCAAGAGTTGTTTTCTGGTAAGTAAAGTCACTATTGCGCTCCCATTGCCATACACAGTGCAAATAGCTCTCGCGTCTGTTCCAAGCAACTACAGTGTATTGGACTGAAGAGGAGCTACTGTTCTTGTCAGTTTCCTAAGCAGAGTTGAACTACATATGTCCCGTGTGTGTAGGAAGCACAGTTCTTTTGTTCTGAGCAAGCTCACTGTTCTGGCCCTATGGGAAACACAGTAGAGTAGAAGAGTGCTCTTTTCTCAAAAGCAGAGTGTGTTTCTTGTAAGATGAGCTAGCGTTTGTTTCCCAGTCCTAAAAGGAGTTGAATCTCATGCAATTTCTGGTCCTATGTGCACGAGTTGTTTTCTGGTAAGAAGAGTCACTATTGTGCTCCCTTTGTCATACACAGGGCAAATAACACTCGCGTCTGATCCCAGCATGTACAGTGTATTGGACTGAAGAGGATCTACTGTTCTTGTCAGTTTCCTAAGCAGAATTGAACTAGATATGGCCGTGTGTTTAGGAAGCACAGTTCTTTTGTTCTGAGCAAGCTCACTGTTCTGCCACTATGGGAAACACAGTAGAGTAGAAGAGTGCTCTTTTCTCAAAAGCAGAGTGTATTTCTTGTAAGGCGAGCTAGCGTTTGTTTCCCAGTCCTAAATGGAGTTGAATCACATGCAGTTTTTGGACATACTAGCAAGAGTTGTTTTCTGGTAAGGAAAGTCACTATTGCGCTCCCATTACCATACACAGTGCAAATAGCTCTCGCGTCTGTTCCCAGCAAGTACAGTGTATTGGAGTGAAGAGGAGCTACTGTTCTTGTCAGTTTCCTAAGCAGAGTTGAAATAGGTATGGCCCGTGTGTGTAGGAAGCACAGTTCTTTTTTTCTGAGCAAGCTCACTGTTCTGGCACTTTGGGAAACACAGTAGAGTAGAATTGTGCTCTTTTCTCAAAAGCAGAGTGTGTTTCTTGTAAGGGGAGCTAGCGTTTGTTTCCCAGTCCTAAATGGAGTTGAATCACATGCAGTTTTTGGTCCTAAGAGCAAGAGTTGTTTTCTGTAACAAGAGTCACTATTGTGCTCCCATTGCCATACACAGTGCAAATAGATCTCGCGTCTGTTCCCAGCAATTACAGTGTATTGGACTGAAGAGGAGCTACTGTTCTTGTCAGTTTCCTAAGCAGAGTTGAACTAGATATGGCCCCTGTGTGTAGGAAGCACAGTTCTTTTGTTCTGAGCTAGCTCACTGTTCTGGCACTATGGGAAACACAGTAGAGTAGAAGAGTGCCCTTTTCTCAAAAGCACAGTGTGTTTCTTGTAAGGCGAGCTAGCGTTTGTTTCCCAGTCATAAATGGAGTTGAATCGCATGCAGTTTTTGGTCCTAAGAGCAAGAATTGTTTTCTGGTAAGGAAAGTCACTATTGCGGTCCCATTGCCATACACAGTGCAAATAGCTCTCGCGTCTGTTCGCAGCAAGTACAGTGTATTGGACTGAAGAGGAGCTGCTGTTCTTGTCAGTTTCCTAAGCAGAGTTGAACTAGATATGGCCCTGTGTGTAGGAATCACAGTTCTTTTGTTCTGAGCAAGCTTACTGTTCAGACCCCATAAGAAACACAGTAGAGTAGAAGAGTGCTCTTTTCTCAAAAGCAGAGTGTGTTTCTTTAAGGCGAGCTAGCGTTTGTTTCCCAGTCCTAAATGGAGTTAAAACCCATGCAGTTTTTGGTCCTACGAGCAAGAATTGTTTTCTGGTAAGGAAAGTCACTATTGCGCTCCCATTGCCATACAAAGTACAAATAGCTCTCGCGTCTGTTCACATCAAGTACAGTGTATTGGACTGAAGAGGAGGTACTGTTCTTGTCAGTTTCCTAAGCAGAGTTGAACTACATATGGCCCTGTGTGTAGGAAGCACTGTTCTTTGTTCTGAGCAAGCTCACTGTTCTTGCACTATTGGAAACACAGTAGAGTAGAAGAGTGCTCTTTTCTCAAAAGCAGAGTGTGTTTCTTCTAAGGCGAGCTAGCGTTTGTTTCCAAGTCCTAAATGGAGTTGAATCACATGCAGTTTCTGGTCCTATGAGCAAGAGTTGTTTTCTGGTAAGGAAAGTCACTATTGCGCTCCCATTGCCATACACAGTACAAATAGCTCTCCCTTCTGTTCCCAGCAAGTACAGTGTATTGGACTGAAGAGGAGCTACTGTTCTTGTCAGTTTCCTAAGCAGAATTGAACTAGATATGGCCCCTGTGTGTAGGAAGCCCAGTTCTTTTGTTCTGAGGAAGCTCACTGTTCTGGCACAATGGGAAACACAGTAGAGTAGAAGAGTGCTCTTTTCTCAAAAGCTGACAGTGTTTCTTGTAAGGCGAGCTAGCGTTTGTTTCTCAGTGCTAAATGGAGTTGAATCACATGCAGTTTTTGGTCCTACGAGCAAGAGTTGTTTTCTGGTAAGGAAAGTCACTATTGCACTCCCATTGCCATACACAGTACAAATAGCTCTCGCGTCTGTTCCCATGAAGTACAGTGTATTGGACTGAAGAGGAGCTACTGTTGTTGGAAGTTTCCTAAGCACAGTTGAACTAGATATGGCCGGTGAGTGTAGGAAGCACAGTTCTTTTGTTCTGAGCAAGCTCACTGTTCTGGCACTGTGGGAAACGCAGTAGAGTAGAATTGTGCTATTTTCTCAAAAGCAGAGTGTGTTTCTTGTAAGGCGAGCTATCGTTTGTTACCCAGTCCTAAATGGAGTTGAATGACATGCAGTTTTTGGTCCCACGAGCAAGAGTTTTTTTCTGGTAAGGAAAGTCACTGTTGCGCTCCCATTGCCATACACAGAACAAATAGCACTGGCGTCTGTACCCAGCAACTACAGTGTATTGGACTGAAGAGGAGCTACTGTTCTTGTCAGTTTCTTAAGCAGAGTTGAACTAGATATGGCCCGTGTGTGTAGGAAGCACAGTTCCTTTGTTCTGTGCAAGCTCACTGTTCTGGCACTATGGGAAACACAGAGTAGAAGAGTGCTCTTTTCTCAAAAGCAGAGTGTGTTTCTTGTAAGGCGAGCTAGCGTTTGTTTCCCACTCCTAAATGGCGTCGAATCACATGCAGTTTTTGGTCCTACGAGCAAGAATTGTTTTCTGGTAAGTAAAGTCACTATTGCGCTCCCATTGCCATACACAGTGCAAATAGCTCTCGCGTCTGTTCCCAGCAAGTACAGTGTATTGGACTGAAGAGGAGCTACTGTTCTTGTCAGTTTCCTAAGCAGAGTTGAACTACATATGTCCCGTGTGTGTAGGAAGCACAGTTCTTTTGTTCTGAGCAAGCTCACTGTTCTGGCCCTATGGGAAACACAGTAGAGTAGAAGAGTGCTCTTTTCTCAAAAGCAGAGTGTGTTTCTTGTAAGGCGAGCTAGCGTTTGTTTCCCAGTCCTAAAAGGAGTTGAATCTCATGCAATTTCTGGTCCTACGTGCACGAGTTGTTTTCTGGTAAGAAGAGTCACTATTGTGCTCCCTTTGTCATACACAGGGCAAATAGCACTGGCGTCTGATCCCAGCATGTACAGTGTATTGGACTGAAGAGGATCTACTGTTCTTGTCAGTTTCCTAAGCAGAATTGAACTAGATATGGCCGTGTCTGTAGGAAGCACAGTTCTTTTATTCTGAACAAGCTCACTGTTCTGGCACTATGGGAAACACAGTAGAGTAGAAGAGTGCTCTTTTCCCAAAAGCAGAGTGTGTTTCTTGTAAGGCGAGCTAGCGTTTGTTTCCCAGTCCTAAATGGAGTTGAATCACATGCAGTTTTTGGTCCTACGAGCAAGAGTTGTTTTCTGGTAAGGAAAGTCACTATTGCGCTCACATTGCCATACACAGTGCAAATAGCTCTCGTGTCTGTTCCCAGCAACTACAGTGTATTGGACTGAAGAGGAGCTACTGTTCTTGTCAGTTTCCTAAGCAGAGTTGAACTAGATATGGCCCTGTGTGTAGGAAGCACAGTTCTTTTGTTCTGAGCAAGCTTACTGATCGGACCCCATAGGATACACAACAGAGTAGAAAAGTGCTCTTTTCTAAAAAGCAGAGTGTGTTTCTTGTAAGGCGAGCTAGCGTTTGTTTCCCAGTCCTAAATGGAGTTGAATCACATGTAGTTTTTGGTCCTACGAGCACGAGTTGTTTTCTGGTAAGAAGATTCACTTTTGCGCTCCCATTGTCATACAAGAGGCAAATAGCACTGGTGTCTGTTCCCAGCATGTACAGTGTATTGGACTGAAGAGGATCTACTGTTCTTGTCAGTTTCCTAAGCAGAATTGAACTAAATATGGCCCGTGTGTGTAGGAAGCACAGTTCTTTTGTTCTGAGCAAGCTGACTGTTCTGGCCCTATAGGAAACACAGTAGAGTAGAAGAGTGCTCTTTTCTCAAAAGCAGAGTGTGTTTCCTGTAAGGCGAGCTAGCGTTTGTTTCCCAGTCCTAAATGGAGTTGAATCACTTGCAGTTTTTGGTCCTACGAGCAAGAGTTTTTTTCTGGTAAGAAGAGTCACTATTGTGTTCCCATTTTCATACTCAGGGCAAATAGCACTGATGTCTGTTTCCAGCAAGTACAGTGTATTGGATTGAAGAGGATCTACTGTTCTTGTCAGTTTCCTAAGCAGAATTGAACTAGATATGGCCCTGTGTGTAGGAAGCACAGTTCTTTTGTTCTGAGCAAGCTCACTGTTCTGGCTCTATGGGAAACACAATAGAGTAGAAGAGTGCTCTTTTCTCAAAAGCAGAGTGTGTTTCTTGTAAGGCGAGCTAGTGTTTGTTTCCCAGTCCTAAATGGAGTTGAATCACATGCAGTTTTTGGTCCTACGAGCAAGAGTTGTTTTCTGGTAAGGAAAGTCACTATTGCGCTCCCATTGCCATACACAGAGCAAAAAGCACTGGCGTCTGTTCCCAGCAACTACAGTGTATTGGACTGCAGAGGAGCTACTGTTCTTGCCAGTTTCCTAAGCAGAGTTGAACTAGATATGGCCCGTGTGTAGGAAGCACAGTTCCTTTGTTCTGTGCAAGCTCACAGTTCTGGCACTGTGGGAAACAAAGTAGAGTAGAAGAGTGCTCTTTTCTCAAAAGCAGAGTGTGTTTCTTGTTAGGCGAGCTAGCGTTTGTTTCCGAGTCCTAAATGGAGTTGAATCACATGCAGTTTTTGGTCCTATGAGCAAGAGTTGTTTTCTGGTAAGAAGAGTCACTATTGTGCTCCCTTTGTCATACAAAGGGCAAATAGCACTGGCGTCTGTTTCCAGCAAGTACAGTGTATTTGACTGAAGAGTGTCTACTGTTCTTGTTAGTTTTCTAAGCAGAATTGAACTAAATATGGCCCGTGTGTGTAGGAAGCACAGTTCTTTTGTTCTGAGCAAGCTCACTGTTCTGGCTTATGGGAAACACAGTAGAGTAGAAGAGTGCTCTTTTCTCAAAAGCAGAGTGTGTTTCTTGTAAGGCGAGCTAGCGTTTGTTTCCCAGTCCTAAATGGAGTTGAATCACATGCAGTTTCTGGTCCTACAAGCAAGAGTTGTTTTCTGCTAAGAAGAGTCACTATTGTGCTCCCATTGCCATACACAGTGCAAATAGCACTTGCGTCTGTTCCCAGCAAGTGCAGTGTATTGGACTGAAGAGCAGCTACTGTTCTTGTCAGTTTCCTAAGCAGAGTTGAACTAGATATGCCCCGTGTGTGTAGGAAGCACAGTTCTTTTGTTCTGAGCAAGCTCACTGTTCTGGCCCTATAGGAAACACAGGAGAGTAGAAGAGTGCTGTTTTCTCAAAAGCAGAGTGTGTTTCTTGTAAGGCGAGCTAGCGTTTGTTTCCCCGTCCTAAACGGAGTTGAATCCCATGCAGTTTCTGGTCCTACGAGCAAGAGTTGTTTTCTGCTAAGAAGAGTCACTATTGCGCTCCCATTGCCATACACAGTGCAAATAGCACTTGCGTCTGTTCCCAGCAAGTGCAGTGTATTGGACTGAAGAGCAGCTACTGTTCTTGTCAGTTTCCTAAGCAGAGTTGAACTAGATATGCCCCGTGTGTGTAGGAAGCACAGTTCTTTTGTTCTGAGCAAGCTCACTGTTCTGGCCCTATAGGAAACACAGGAGAGTAGAAGAGTGCTGTTTTCTCAAAAGCAGAGTGTGTTTCTTGTAAGGCGAGCTAGCGTTTGTTTCCCAGTCCTAAACGGAGTTGAATCCCATGCAGTTTCTGGTCCTACGAGCAAGAGTTCTTTTCTGCTAAGAAGAGTCACTATTGTGCTCCCATTGCCATACACAGTGCAAATAGAACTTGCGTCTGTTCCCAGCAAGTGCAGTGTATTGGACTGAAGAGAAGCTACTGTTCTTGTCAGTTTCCTAAGCAGAGTTGAACTAGATATGCCCCGTGTGTGTAGGAAGCACAGTTCTTTTGTTCTGAGCAAGCTCACTGTCCTGGCCCTATAGGAAACACAGGAGAGTAGAAGAGTGCTGTTTTCTCAAAAGCAGAGTGTGTTTCTTGTAAGGCGAGCTAGCGTTTGTTTCCCAGTCCTAAACGGAGTTGAATCCCATGCAGTTTCTGGTCCTACGAGCAAGAGTTGTTTTCTGCTAAGAAGAGTCACTATTGCGCTCCCATTGCCATACACAGTGCAAATAGCACTTGCGTCTGTTCCTAGCAAGTGCAGTGTATTGGACTGAAGAGAAGCTACTGTTCTTGTCAATTTCCTAAGCAGAGTTGAACTAGATATGCCCCGTGACTGTAGGAAGCACAGTTCTTTTGTTCTGAGCAAGCTCACTGTTCTGGCCCTATAGGAAACACAGGAGAGTAGAAGAGTGCTGTTTTCTCAAAAGCAGAGTGTGTTTCTTGTAAGGCGAGCTAGCGTTTGTTTCCCAGTCCTAAACGGAGTTGAATCCCATGCAGTTTCTGGTCCTACGAGCAAGAGTTGTTTTCTGCTAAGAAGAGTCACTATTGCGCTCCCATTGCCACACACAGTGCAAATAGCACTTGCGTCTGTTCCCAGCAAGTGCAGTGTATTGGACTGAAGAGAAGCTACTGTTCTTGTCAGTTTCCTAAGCAGAGTTGAACTAGATATGCCCCGTGAGTGTAGGAAGCTCAGTTCTTTTGTTCTGAGGAAGCTCACTGTTCTGGCCCTATAGGAAACACAGGAGAGTAGAAGAGTGCTCTTTTCTCAAAAGCAGAGTGTGTTTCTTGTAAGATGAGCTAGCGTTTGTTTCCCAGTCCTAAAAGGAGTTGAATCTCATGCAATTTCTGGTCCTATGTGCACGAGTTGTTTTCTGGTAAGAAGAGTCACTATTGTGCTCCCTTTGTCATACACAGGGCAAATAACACTCGCGTCTGATCCCAGCATGTACAGTGTATTGGACTGAAGAGGATCTACTGTTCTTGTCAGTTTCCTAAGCAGAATTGAACTAGATATGGCCGTGTGTTTAGGAAGCACAGTTCTTTTGTTCTGAGCAAGCTCACTGTTCTGCCACTATGGGAAACACAGTAGAGTAGAAGAGTGCTCTTTTCTCAAAAGCAGAGTGTATTTCTTGTAAGGCGAGCTAGCGTTTGTTTCCCAGTCCTAAATGGAGTTGAATCACATGCAGTTTTTGGACATACTAGCAAGAGTTGTTTTCTGGTAAGGAAAGTCACTATTGCGCTCCCATTACCATACACAGTGCAAATAGCTCTCGCGTCTGTTCCCAGCAAGTACAGTGTATTGGAGTGAAGAGGAGCTACTGTTCTTGTCAGTTTCCTAAGCAGAGTTGAAATAGGTATGGCCCGTGTGTGTAGGAAGCACAGTTCTTTTTTTCTGAGCAAGCTCACTGTTCTGGCACTATGGGAAACACAGTAGAGTAGAATTGTGCTCTTTTCTCAAAAGCAGAGTGTGTTTCTTGTAAGGGGAGCTAGCGTTTGTTTCCCAGTCCTAAATGGAGTTGAATCACATGCAGTTTTTGGTCCTAAGAGCAAGAGTTGTTTTCTGTAACAAGAGTCACTATTGTGCTCCCATTGCCATACACAGTGCAAATAGATCTCGCGTCTGTTCCCAGCAATTACAGTGTATTGGACTGAAGAGGAGCTACTGTTCTTGTCAGTTTCCTAAGCAGAGTTGAACTAGATATGGCCCCTGTGTGTAGGAAGCACAGTTCTTTTGTTCTGAGCTAGCTCACTGTTCTGGCACTATGGGAAACACAGTAGAGTAGAAGAGTGCCCTTTTCTCAAAAGCACAGTGTGTTTCTTGTAAGGCGAGCTAGCGTTTGTTTCCCAGTCATAAATGGAGTTGAATCGCATGCAGTTTTTGGTCCTAAGAGCAAGAATTGTTTTCTGGTAAGGAAAGTCACTATTGCGGTCCCATTGCCATACACAGTGCAAATAGCTCTCGCGTCTGTTCGCAGCAAGTACAGTGTATTGGACTGAAGAGGAGCTGCTGTTCTTGTCAGTTTCCTAAGCAGAGTTGAACTAGATATGGCCCTGTGTGTAGGAATCACAGTTCTTTTGTTCTGAGCAAGCTTACTGTTCAGACCCCATAAGAAACACAGTAGAGTAGAAGAGTGCTCTTTTCTCAAAAGCAGAGTGTGTTTCTTTAAGGCGAGCTAGCGTTTGTTTCCCAGTCCTAAATGGAGTTAAAACCCATGCAGTTTTTGGTCCTACGAGCAAGAATTGTTTTCTGGTAAGGAAAGTCACTATTGCGCTCCCATTGCCATACAAAGTACAAATAGCTCTCGCGTCTGTTCACATCAAGTACAGTGTATTGGACTGAAGAGGAGGTACTGTTCTTGTCAGTTTCCTAAGCAGAGTTGAACTACATATGGCCCTGTGTGTAGGAAGCACTGTTCTTTGTTCTGAGCAAGCTCACTGTTCTTGCACTATTGGAAACACAGTAGAGTAGAAGAGTGCTCTTTTCTCAAAAGCAGAGTGTGTTTCTTCTAAGGCGAGCTAGCGTTTGTTTCCAAGTCCTAAATGGAGTTGAATCACATGCAGTTTTTGGTCCTATGAGCAAGAGTTGTTTTCTGGTAAGGAAAGTCACTATTGCGCTCCCATTGCCATACACAGTACAAATAGCTCTCCCTTCTGTTCCCAGCAAGTACAGTGTATTGGACTGAAGAGGAGCTACTGTTCTTGTCAGTTTCCTAAGCAGAATTGAACTAGATATGGCCCCTGTGTGTAGGAAGCCCAGTTCTTTTGTTCTGAGGAAGCTCACTGTTCTGGCACAATGGGAAACACAGTAGAGTAGAAGAGTGCTCTTTTCTCAAAAGCTGACAGTGTTTCTTGTAAGGCGAGCTAGCGTTTGTTTCTCAGTGCTAAATGGAGTTGAATCACATGCAGTTTTTGGTCCTACGAGCAAGAGTTGTTTTCTGGTAAGGAAAGTCACTATTGCACTCCCATTGCCATACACAGTACAAATAGCTCTCGCGTCTGTTCCCATGAAGTACAGTGTATTGGACTGAAGAGGAGCTACTGTTGTTGGAAGTTTCCTAAGCACAGTTGAACTAGATATGGCCGGTGAGTGTAGGAAGCACAGTTCTTTTGTTCTGAGCAAGCTCACTGTTCTGGCACTGTGGGAAACGCAGTAGAGTAGAATTGTGCTATTTTCTCAAAAGCAGAGTGTGTTTCTTGTAAGGCGAGCTAGCGTTTGTTACCCAGTCCTAAATGGAGTTGAATGACATGCAGTTTTTGGTCCCACGAGCAAGAGTTTTTTTCTGGTAAGGAAAGTCACTGTTGCGCTCCCATTGCCATACACAGAACAAATAGCACTGGCGTCTGTACCCAGCAACTACAGTGTATTGGACTGAAGAGGAGCTACTGTTCTTGTCAGTTTCTTAAGCAGAGTTGAACTAGATATGGCCCGTGTGTGTAGGAAGCACAGTTCCTTTGTTCTGTGCAAGCTCACTGTTCTGGCACTATGGGAAACACAGAGTAGAAGAGTGCTCTTTTCTCAAAAGCAGAGTGTGTTTCTTGTAAGGCGAGCTAGCGTTTGTTTCCCACTCCTAAATGGCGTCGAATCACATGCAGTTTTTGGTCCTACGAGCAAGAATTGTTTTCTGGTAAGTAAAGTCACTATTGCGCTCCCATTGCCATACACAGTGCAAATAGCTCTCGCGTCTGTTCCCAGCAAGTACAGTGTATTGGACTGAAGAGGAGCTACTGTTCTTGTCAGTTTCCTAAGCAGAGTTGAACTACATATGTCCCGTGTGTGTAGGAAGCACAGTTCTTTTGTTCTGAGCAAGCTCACTGTTCTGGCCCTATGGGAAACACAGTAGAGTAGAAGAGTGCTCTTTTCTCAAAAGCAGAGTGTGTTTCTTGTAAGGCGAGCTAGCGTTTGTTTCCCAGTCCTAAAAGGAGTTGAATCTCATGCAATTTCTGGTCCTACGTGCACGAGTTGTTTTCTGGTAAGAAGAGTCACTATTGTGCTCCCTTTGTCATACACAGGGCAAATAGCACTGGCGTCTGATCCCAGCATGTACAGTGTATTGGACTGAAGAGGATCTACTGTTCTTGTCAGTTTCCTAAGCAGAATTGAACTAGATATGGCCGTGTCTGTAGGAAGCACAGTTCTTTTATTCTGAACAAGCTCACTGTTCTGGCACTATGGGAAACACAGTAGAGTAGAAGAGTGCTCTTTTCCCAAAAGCAGAGTGTGTTTCTTGTAAGGCGAGCTAGCGTTTGTTTCCCAGTCCTAAATGGAGTTGAATCACATGCAGTTTTTGGTCCTACGAGCAAGAGTTGTTTTCTGGTAAGGAAAGTCACTATTGCGCTCACATTGCCATACACAGTGCAAATAGCTCTCGTGTCTGTTCCCAGCAACTACAGTGGATTGGACTGAAGAGGAGCTACTGTTCTTGTCAGTTTCCTAAGCAGAGTTGAACTAGATATGGCCCTGTGTGTAGGAAGCACAGTTCTTTTGTTCTGAGCAAGCTTACTGTTCGGACCCCATAGGATACACAACAGAGTAGAAAAGTGCTCTTTTCTAAAAAGCAGAGTGTGTTTCTTGTAAGGCGAGCTAGCGTTTGTTTCCCAGTCCTAAATGGAGTTGAATCACATGTAGTTTTTGGTCCTACGAGCACGAGTTGTTTTCTGGTAAGAAGAGTCACTTTTGCGCTCCCATTGTCATACAAGAGGCAAATAGCACTGGTGTCTGTTCCCAGCATGTACAGTGTATTGGACTGAAGAGGATCTACTGTTCTTGTCAGTTTCCTAAGCAGAATTGAACTAAATATGGCCCGTGTGTGTAGGAAGCACAGTTCTTTTGTTCTGAGCAAGCTGACTGTTCTGGCCCTATAGGAAACACAGTAGAGTAGAAGAGTGCTCTTTTCTCAAAAGCAGAGTGTGTTTCCTGTAAGGCGAGCTAGCGTTTGTTTCCCAGTCCTAAATGGAGTTGAATCACTTGCAGTTTTTGGTCCTACGAGCAAGAGTTTTTTTCTGGTAAGAAGAGTCACTATTGTGTTCCCATTTTCATACTCAGGGCAAATAGCACTGATGTCTGTTTCCAGCAAGTACAGTGTATTGGATTGAAGAGGATCTACTGTTCTTGTCAGTTTCCTAAGCAGAATTGAACTAGATATGGCCCTGTGTGTAGGAAGCACAGTTCTTTTGTTCTGAGCAAGCTCACTGTTCTGGCTCTATGGGAAACACAATAGAGTAGAAGAGTGCTCTTTTCTCAAAAGCAGAGTGTGTTTCTTGTAAGGCGAGCTAGTGTTTGTTTCCCAGTCCTAAATGGAGTTGAATCACATGCAGTTTTTGGTCCTACGAGCAAGAGTTGTTTTCTGGTAAGGAAAGTCACTATTGCGCTCCCATTGCCATACACAGAGCAAAAAGCACTGGCGTCTGTTCCCAGCAACTACAGTGTATTGGACTGCAGAGGAGCTACTGTTCTTGCCAGTTTCCTAAGCAGAGTTGAACTAGATATGGCCCGTGTGTAGGAAGCACAGTTCCTTTGTTCTGTGCAAGCTCACAGTTCTGGCACTGTGGGAAACAAAGTAGAGTAGAAGAGTGCTCTTTTCTCAAAAGCAGAGTGTGTTTCTTGTTAGGCGAGCTAGCGTTTGTTTCCCAGTCCTAAATGGAGTTGAATCACATGCAGTTTTTGGTCCTATGAGCAAGAGTTGTTTTCTGGTAAGAAGAGTCACTATTGTGCTCCCTTTGTCATACAAAGGGCAAATAGCACTGGCGTCTGTTTCCAGCAAGTACAGTGTATTTGACTGAAGAGTGTCTACTGTTCTTGTTAGTTTTCTAAGCAGAATTGAACTAAATATGGCCCGTGTGTGTAGGAAGCACAGTTCTTTTGTTCTGAGCAAGCTCACTGTTCTGGCTTATGGGAAACACAGTAGAGTAGAAGAGTGCTCTTTTCTCAAAAGCAGAGTGTGTTTCTTGTAAGGCGAGCTAGCGTTTGTTTCCCAGTCCTAAATGGAGTTGAATCACATGCAGTTTCTGGTCCTACGAGCAAGAGTTGTTTTCTGCTAAGAAGAGTCACTATTGTGCTCCCATTGCCATACACAGTGCAAATAGCACTAGCGTCTGTTCCCAGCAAGTGCAGTGTATTGGACTGAAGAGAAGCTACTGTTCTTGTCAGTTTCCTAAGCAGAGTTGAACTAGATATGCCCCGTGTGTGTAGGAAGCACAGTTCTTTTGTTCTGAGCAAGCTCACTGTTCTGGCCCTATAGGAAACACAGGAGAGTAGAAGAGTGCTGTTTTCTCAAAAGCAGAGTGTGTTTCTTGTAAGGCGAGCTAGCGTTTGTTTCCCAGTCCTAAACGGAGTTGAATCCCATGCAGTTTCTGGTCCTACGAGCAAGAGTTGTTTTCTGCTAAGAAGAGTCACTATTGCGCTCCCATTCCCATACACAGTGCAAATAGCACTTGCGTCTGTTCCCAGCAAGTGCAGTGCATTGGACTGAAGAGAAGCTACTGTTCTTGTCAGTTTCCTAAGCAGAGTTGAACTACATATGCCCCGTGTGTGTAGGAAGCACAGTTCTTTTGTTCTCAGCAAGCTCACTGTTCTTGCCCTATAGGAAACACAGGAGAGTAGAAGAGTGCTGTTTTCTCAAAAGCAGAGTGTGTTTCTTGTAAGGCGAGCTAGCGTTTGTTTCCCAGTCCTAAACGGAGTTGAATCCCATGCAGTTTCTGGTCCTACGAGCAAGAGTTGTTTTCTGCTAAGAAGAGTCACTATTGCGCTCCCATTGCCATACACAGTGCAAATAGCACTTGCGTCTCTTCCCAGCAAGTGCAGTGTATTGGACTGAAGAGAAGCTACTGTTCTTGTCAGTTTCCTAAGCAGAGTTGAACTAGATATGCCCCGTGAGTGTAGGAAGCACAGTTCTTTTGTTCTGAGCAAGTTCACTGTTCTGGCTCTATAGGAAACACAGGAGAGTAGAAGAGTGCTGTTTTCTCAAAAGCAGAGTGTTTTTCTTGTAAGGCGAGCTAGCGTTTGTTTCCCAGTCCTAAACGGAGTTGAATCCCATGCAGTTTCTGGTCCTACGAGCAAGAGTTGTTTTCTGCTAAGAAGAGTCACTATTGCGCTCCCATTGCCATACACAGTGCAAATAGCACTTGCGTCTGTTCCCAGCAAGTGCAGTGTATTGGACTGAAGAGAAGCTACTGTTCTTGTCAGTTTCCTAAGCAGAGTTGAACTAGATATGCCCCGTGTGTGTAGGAAGCACAGTTCTTTTGTTCTGAGCAAGCTCACTGTTCTGGCCCTACAGGAAACACAGGAGAGTAGAAGAGTGCTGTTTTCTCAAAAGCAGAGTGTGTTTCTTGTAAGGCGAGCTAGCGTTTGTTTCCCAGTCCTAAACGGAGTTGAATCCCATGCAGTTTCTGGTCCTACGAGCAAGAGTTGTTTTCTGCTAAGAAGAGTCACTATTGCGCTCACATTGCCATACACAGTGCAAATAGCACTTGCGTCTGTTCCCAGCAAGTGCAGTGTATTGGACTCAAGAGAAACTACTGTTCTTGTCAGTTTCCTAAGCAGAGTTGAACTAGATATGCCCCGTGAGTGTAGGAAGCACAGTTCTTTTGTTCTGAGCAAGTTCACTGTTCTGGCTCTATAGGAAACACAGGAGAGTAGAAGAGTGCTGTTTTCTCAAAAGCAGAGTGTGTTTCTTGTAAGGCGAGCTAGAGTTTGTTTCCCAGTCCTAAACGGAGTTGAATCCCATGCAGTTTCTGGTCCTACGAGCAAGAGTTGTTTTCTGCTAAGAAGAGTCACTATTGCGCTCCCATTGCCATACACAGTGCAAATAGCACTTGCGTCTGTTCCCAGCAAGTGCAGTGTATTGGACTGAAGAGAAGCTACTGTTCTTGTCAGTTTCCTAAGCAGAGTTGAACTAGATATGCCCCGTGTGTGTAGGAAGCACAGTTCTTTTGTTCTGAGCAAGCTCACTGTTCTGGCCCTATAGGGAAACACAGGAGAGTAGAAGAGTGCTGTTTTCTCAAAAGCAGAGTGTGTTTCTTGTAAGGCGAGCTAGCGTTTGTTTCCCAGTCCTAAACGGAGTTGAATCCCATGTAGTTTCTGGTCCTACAAGCAAGAGTTGTTTTCTGCTAAGAAGAGTCACTATTGCGCTCCCATTGCCATACACAGTGCAAATAGCACTTGCGTCTGTTCCCAGCAAGTGCAGTGTATTGGACTGTAGAAAAGCTACTGTTCTTGTCAGTTTCCTAAGCAGAGTTGAACTAGATATGCCCCGTGTGTTTAGGAAGCACAGTTCTTTTGTTCTGAGCAAGCTCACTGTTCTGGCCCTATAGGAAACACAGCAGAGTAGAAGAGTGCTGTTTTCTCAAAAGCAAAGTGTGTTTCTTGTAAGGCGAGCTAGCTTTTGTTTCCCAGTCCTAAACTGAGTTGAATGCCATGCAGTTTCTGGTCCTACGAGCAAGAGTTGTTTTCTGCTAAGAAGAGTCACTATTGCGCTCCCATTGCCATACACAGTGCAAATAGCACTTGCGTCTGTTCCCAGCAAGTGCAGTGTATTGGACTGAAGAGAAGCTACTGTTCTTGTCAGTTTCCTAAGCAGAGTGTAACTAGATATGCCCCGTGTGTGTAGGAAGCACAGTTCTTTTGTTCTGAGCAAGCTCACTGTTCTGGCCCTATAGGAAACACAGGAGAGTAGAAGAGTGCTGTTTTCTCAAAAGCAGAGTGTGTTTCTTGTAAGGCGAGCTAGCGTTTGTTTCCCAGTCCTAAACGGAGTTGAATCCCATGCAGTTTCTGGTCCTACGAGCAAGAGTTGTTTTCTGCTAAGAAGAGTCACTATTGCGCTCCCATTGCCATACACAGTGCAAATAGCACTTGCGTCTGTTCCCAGCAAGTGCAGTGTATTGGACTGAAGAGAAGCTACTGTTCTTGTCAGTTTCCTAAGCAGAGTGTAACTAGATATGCCCCGTGTGTGTAGGAAGCACAGTTCTTTTGTTCTGAGCAAGCTCACTGTTCTGGCCCCATAGGAAACACAGGAGAGTAAGAAGAGTGCTGTTTTCTCAAAAGCAGAGTGTGTTTCTTGTAAGGCGAACTAGCGTTTGTTTCCCAGTCCTAAACGGAGTTGAATCCCATGCAGTTTCTGGTCCTACGAGCAAGAGTTGTTTTCTGCTAAGAAGAGTCACTATTGCGCTCCCATTGTCATACACAGTGCAAATAGCACTAGCGTCTGTTCCCAGCAAGTGTAGTGTATTGGACTGAAGAGAAGCTACTGTTCTTGTCAGTTTCCTAAGCAGAGTTGAACTAGATATGCCCCGTGTGTGTAGGAAGCACAGTTCTTTTGTTCTGAGCAAGCTCACTGTTCTGGCCCTATAGGAAACACAGGAGAGTAGAAGAGTGCTGTTTCTCAAAAGCAGAGTGTGTTTCTTGTAAGGCGAGCTAGCGTTTGTTTCCCAGTCCTAAATGGAGTTGAATCCCATGCAGTGTCTGGTCCTACGAGCAAGAGTTGTTTTCTGCTAAGAAGAGTCACTATTGCGCTCCCATTGCCATACACAGTGCAAATAGCACTTGCCTCTGTTCCCAGCAAGTGCAGTGTATTGGACTGAAGAGAAGCTACTGTTCTTGTCAGTTTCCTAAGCAGAGTTGAACTAGATATGCCCCGTGTGTGTAGGAAGCACAGTTCTTTTGTTCTGAGCAAGCTCACTGTTCTGGCCCTATAGGGAAACACAGGAGAGTAGAAGAGTGCTGTTTTCTCAAAAGCAGAGTGTGTTTCTTGTAAGGCGAGCTAGCGTTTGTTTCCCAGTCCTAAACGGAGTTGAATCCCATGTAGTTTCTGGTCCTACAAGCAAGAGTTGTTTTCTGCTAAGAAGAGTCACTATTGCGCTCCCATTGCCATACACAGTGCAAATAGCACTTGCGTCTGTTCCCAGCAAGTGCAGTGTATTGGACTGAAGAGAAGCTACTGTTCTTGTCAGTTTCCTAAGCAGAGTTGAACTAGATATGCCCCGTGTGTGTAGGAAGCACAGTTCTTTTGTTCTGAGCAAGCTCAATGTTCTGGCCCTATAGGAAACACAGGAGAGTAGAAGAATGCTGTTTTCTCAAAAGCAGAGTGTGTTTCTTGTAAGGCGAGCTAGCGTTTTTTTCCCAGTCCTAAACGGAGTTGAATCCCATGCAGTTTCTGGTCCTACGAGCAAGAGTTGTTTTCTGCTAAGAAGAGTCACTATTGCGCTCCCATTGCCATACACAGTGCAAATAGCACTTGCGTCTGTTCCCAGCAAGTGCAGTGTATTGGACTGAAGAGAAGCTACTGTTCTTGTCAGTTTCCTAAGCAGAGTTGAACGAGATATAGCCCGTGTGTGTAGGAAGCACAGTTCTTTTTTTCTGAGCAAGCTCACTGTTCTGGCCCTATAGGAAACACAGGAGAGTAGAAGAGAGCTGTTTTCTCAAAAGCAGAGTGTGTTTCTTGTAAGGCGAGCTAGCGTTTGTTTCCCAGTCCTAAACGGAGTTGAATCCCATGCAGTTTCTGGTCCTACGAGCAAGAGTTGTTTTCTGCTAAGAGTCACTATTGTGCTCCCATTACCATACACAGTGCAAATAGCACTTGCGTCTGTTCCCAGCAAGTGCAGTGCATTGGACTGAAGAGAAGCTACTGTTCTTGTCAGTTTCCTAAGCAGAGTTGAACTAGATATGCCCCGTGTGTGTAGGAAGCACAGTTCTTTTGTTCTGAGCAAGCTCACTGTTCTGGCCCTATAGGAAACACAGGAGAGTAGAAGAGTGCTGTTTTCTCAAAAGCAGAGTGTGTTTCTTGTAAGGCGAGCTAGCGTTTGTTTCCCAGTCCTAAACGGAGTTGAATCCCATGCAGTTTCTGGTCCTACGAGCAAGAGTTGTTTTCTGCTAAGAAGAGTCACTATTGCGCTCCCATTGCCATACACAGTGCAAATAGCACTTGCGTCTGTTCCCAGCAAGTGCAGTGTATTGGACTGAAGAGAAGCTACTGTTCTTGTCAGTTTCCTAAGCAGAGTTGAACTAGATATGCCCCGTGTGTGTAGGAAGCACAGTTCTTTTGTTCTGAGCAAGCTCACTGTTCTGGCCCTATAGGAAACACAGGAGAGTAGAAGAGTGCTGTTTTCTCAAAAGCAGAGTGTGTTTCTTGTAAGGCGAGCTAGCGTTTGTTTCCCAGTCCTAAACGGAGTTGAATCCCATGCAGTTTCTGGTCCTACGAGCAAGAGTTGTTTTCTGCTAAGAAGAGTCACTATTGCGCTCCCATTGCCATACACAGTGCAAATAGCACTTGCGTCTGTTCCCAGCAAGTGCAGTGTATTGGACTGAAGAGAAGCTACTGTTCTTGTCAGTTTCCTAAGCAGAGTTGAACTAGATATGCCACGTGTGTGTAGGAAGCACAGTTCTTTTGTTCTGAGCAAGCTCACTGTTCTGGCCCTATAGGAAACACAGGAGAGTAGAAGAGTGCTGTTTTCTCAAAAGCAGAGTGTGTTTCTTGTAAGGCGAGCTAGCGTTTGTTTCCCAGTCCTAAACGGAGTTGAATCCCATGCAGTTTCTGGTCCTACGAGCAAGAGTTCTTTTCTGCTAAGAAGAGTCACTATTGCGCTCCCATTGCCATACACAGTGCAAATAGCACTTGCGTCTGTTCCCAGCAAGTGCAGTGTATTGGACTGAAGAGAAGCTACTGTTCTTGTCAGTTTCCTAAGCAGAGTTGAACTAGATATGCCCCGTGTGTGTAGGAAGCACAGTTCTTTTGTTCTCAGCAAGCTCACTGTTCTTGCCCTATAGGAAACACAGGAGAGTAGAACAGTGCTGTTTTCTCAAAAGCAGAGTGTGTTTCTTGTAAGGCGAGCTAGCGTTTGTTTCCCAGTCCTAAACGGAGTTGAATCCCATGCAGTTTCTGGTCCTACGAGCAAGAGTTGTTTTCTGCTAAGAAGAGTCACTATTGCGCTCCCATTGCCATACACAGTGCAAATAACACTTGCGTCTGTTCCCAGCAAGTGCAGTGTATTGGACTCAAGAGAAGCTACTGTTCTTGTCAGTTTCCTAAGCAGAGTTGAACTAGATATGCCCCGTGTGTGTAGGAAGCACAGTTCTTTTGTTCTGAGCAAGTTCACTGTTCTGGCTCTATAGGAAACACAGGAGAGTAGAAGAGTGCTGTTTTCTCAAAAGCAGAGTGTGTTTCTTGTAAGGCGAGCTAGCGTTTTTTTCCCAGTCCTAAACGGAGTTGAATCCCATGCAGTTTCTGGTCCTACGAGCAAGAGTTGTTTTCTGCTAAGAAGAGTCACTATTGCGCTCCCATTGCCATACACAGTGCAAATAGCACTTGCGTCTGTTCCCAGCAAGTGCAGTGTATTGGACTGAAGAGAAGCTACTGTTCTTGTCAGTTTCCTAAGCAGAGTTGAACTAGATATGCCCCGTGTGTGTAGGAAGCACAGTTCTTTTGTTCTGAGCAAGCTCACTGTTCTGGTCCTATAGGGAAACACAGGAGAGTAGAAGAGTGCTGTTTTCTCAAAAGCAGAGTGTGTTTCTTGTAAGGCGAGCTAGCGTTTGTTTCCCAGTCCTAAACGGAGTTGAATCCCATGTAGTTTCTGGTCCTACAAGCAAGAGTTGTTTTCTGCTAAGAAGAGTCACTATTGTGCTCCCATTGCCATACACAGTGCAAATAGCACTTGCGTCTGTTCCCAGCAAGTGCAGTTATTGGACTGAAGAGAAGCTACTGTTCTTGTCAGTTTCCTAAGCAGAGTTGAACTAGATATGCCCCGTGTGTGTAGGAAGCACAGTTCTTTTGTTCTGAGCAAGCTCAATGTTCTGGCCCTATAGGAAACACAGGAGAGTAGAAGAATGCTGTTTTCTCAAAAGCAGAGTGTGTTTCTTGTAAGGCGAGCTAGCGTTTTTTTCCCAGTCCTAAACGGAGTTGAATCCCATGCAGTTTCTGGTCCTACGAGCAAGAGTTGTTTTCTGCTAAGAAGAGTCACTATTGCGCTCCCATTGCCATACACAGTGCAAATAGCACTTGCGTCTGTTCCCAGCAAGTGCAGTGTATTGGACTGAAGAGAAGCTACTGTTCTTGTCAGTTTCCTAAGCAGAGTTGAACGAGATATAGCCCGTGTGTGTAGGAAGCACAGTTCTTTTTTTCTGAGCAAGCTCACTGTTCTGGCCCTATAGGAAACACAGGAGAGTAGAAGAGAGCTGTTTTCTCAAAAGCAGAGTGTGTTTCTTGTAAGGCGAGCTAGCGTTTGTTTCCCAGTCCTAAACGGAGTTGAATCCCATGCAGTTTCTGGTCCTACGAGCAAGAGTTGTTTTCTGCTAAGAGTCACTATTGTGCTCCCATTGCCATACACAGTGCAAATAGCACTTGCGTCTGTTCCCAGCAAGTGCAGTGCATTGGACTGAAGAGAAGCTACTGTTCTTGTCAGTTTCCTAAGCAGAGTTGAACTAGATATGCCCCGTGTGTGTAGGAAGCACAGTTCTTTTGTTCTGAGCAAGCTCACTGTTCTGGCCCTATAGGAAACACAGGAGAGTAGAAGAGTGCTGTTTTCTCAAAAGCAGAGTGTGTTTCTTGTAAGGCGAGCTAGCGTTTGTTTCCCAGTCCTAAACGGAGTTGAATCCCATGCAGTTTCTGGTCCTACGAGCAAGAGTTGTTTTCTGCTAAGAAGAGTCACTATTGCGCTCCCATTGCCATACACAGTGCAAATAGCACTTGCGTCTGTTCCCAGCAAGTGCAGTGTATTGGACTGAAGAGAAGCTACTGTTCTTGTCAGTTTCCTAAGCAGAGTTGAACTAGATATGCCCCGTGTGTGTAGGAAGCACAGTTCTTTTGTTCTGAGCAAGCTCACTGTTCTGGCCCTATAGGAAACACAGGAGAGTAGAAGAGTGCTGTTTTCTCAAAAGCAGAGTGTGTTTCTTGTAAGGCGAGCTAGCGTTTGTTTCCCAGTCCTAAACGGAGTTGAATCCCATGCAGTTTCTGGTCCTACGAGCAAGAGTTGTTTTCTGCTAAGAAGAGTCACTATTGCGCTCCCATTGCCATACACAGTGCAAATAGCACTTGCGTCTGTTCCCAGCAAGTGCAGTGTATTGGACTGAAGAGAAGCTACTGTTCTTGTCAGTTTCCTAAGCAGAGTTGAACTAGATATGCCACGTGTGTGTAGGAAGCACAGTTCTTTTGTTCTGAGCAAGCTCACTGTTCTGGCCCTATAGGAAACACAGGAGAGTAGAAGAGTGCTGTTTTCTCAAAAGCAGAGTGTGTTTCTTGTAAGGCGAGCTAGCGTTTGTTTCCCAGTCCTAAACGGAGTTGAATCCCATGCAGTTTCTGGTCCTACGAGCAAGAGTTCTTTTCTGCTAAGAAGAGTCACTATTGCGCTCCCATTGCCATACACAGTGCAAATAGCACTTGCGTCTGTTCCCAGCAAGTGCAGTGTATTGGACTGAAGAGAAGCTACTGTTCTTGTCAGTTTCCTAAGCAGAGTTGAACTAGATATGCCCCGTGTGTGTAGGAAGCACAGTTCTTTTGTTCTCAGCAAGCTCACTGTTCTTGCCCTATAGGAAACACAGGAGAGTAGAAGAGTGCTGTTTTCTCAAAAGCAGAGTGTGTTTCTTGTAAGGCGAGCTAGCGTTTGTTTCCCAGTCCTAAACGGAGTTGAATCCCATGCAGTTTCTGGTCCTACGAGCAAGAGTTGTTTTCTGCTAAGAAGAGTCACTATTGCGCTCCCATTGCCATACACAGTGCAAATAACACTTGCGTCTGTTCCCAGCAAGTGCAGTGTATTGGACTCAAGAGAAGCTACTGTTCTTGTCAGTTTCCTAAGCACAGTTGAACTAGATATGCCCCGTGTGTGTAGGAAGCACAGTTCTTTTGTTCTGAGCAAGTTCACTGTTCTGGCTCTATAGGAAACACAGGAGAGTAGAAGAGTGCTGTTTTCT
The DNA here is from genome assembly GCF_949786415.1 of Peromyscus eremicus. Classification (NCBI taxonomy): domain Eukaryota; kingdom Metazoa; phylum Chordata; class Mammalia; order Rodentia; family Cricetidae; genus Peromyscus; species Peromyscus eremicus. The sequence goes on along the minus strand of NW_026734647.1, from coordinate 68,858 downwards.
CAAAAGCAGAGTGTGTTTCTTGTAAGGCGAGCTAGCATTTTTTTCCCAGTCCTAAACGGAGTTGAATCCCATGCAGTTTCTGGTCCTACGAGCAAGAGTTGTTTTCTGCTAAGAAGAGTCACTATTGCGCTCCCATTGCCATACACAGTGCAAATAGCACTTGCGTCTGTTCCCAGCAAGTGCAGTGTATTGGACTGAAGAGAAGCTACTGTTCTTGTCAGTTTCCTAAGCAGAGTTGAACTAGATATGCCCCGTGTGTGTAGGAAGCACAGTTCTTTTGTTCTGAGCAAGCTCACTGTTCTGGCCCTATAGGGAAACACAGGAGAGTAGAAGAGTGCTGTTTTCTCAAAAGCAGAGTGTGTTTCTTGTAAGGCGAGCTAGCGTTTGTTTCCCAGTCCTAAACGGAGTTGAATCCCATGTAGTTTCTGGTCCTACAAGCAAGAGTTGTTTTCTGCTAAGAAGAGTCACTATTGTGCTCCCATTGCCATACACAGTGCAAATAGCACTTGCGTCTGTTCCCAGCAAGTGCAGTTATTGGACTGAAGAGAAGCTACTGTTCTTGTCAGTTTCCTAAGCAGAGTTGAACTAGATATGCCCCGTGTGTGTAGGAAGCACAGTTCTTTTGTTCTGAGCAAGCTCAATGTTCTGGCCCTATAGGAAACACAGGAGAGTAGAAGAATGCTGTTTTCTCAAAAGCAGAGTGTGTTTCTTGTAAGGCGAGCTAGCGTTTTTTTCCCAGTCCTAAACGGAGTTGAATCCCATGCAGTTTCTGGTCCTACGAGCAAGAGTTGTTTTCTGCTAAGAAGAGTCACTATTGCGCTCCCATTGCCATACACAGTGCAAATAGCACTTGCGTCTGTTCCCAGCAAGTGCAGTGTATTGGACTGAAGAGAAGCTACTGTTCTTGTCAGTTTCCTAAGCAGAGTTGAACGAGATATAGCCCGTGTGTGTAGGAAGCACAGTTCTTTTGTTCTGAGCAAGCTCACTGTTCTGGCCCTATAGGAAACACAGGAGAGTAAGAAGAGAGCTGTTTTCTCAAAAGCAGAGTGTGTTTCTTGTAAGGCGAGCTAGCGTTTGTTTCCCAGTCGTAAACGGAGTTGAATCCCATGCAGTTTCTGGTCCTACGAGCAAGAGTTGTTTTCTGCTAAGAGTCACTATTGTGCTCCCATTGCCATACACAGTGCAAATAGCACTTGTGTCTGTTCCCAGCAAGTGCAGTGCATTGGACTGAAGAGAAGCTACTGTTCTTGTCAGTTTCCTAAGCAGAGTTGAACTAGATATGCCCCGTGTGTGTAGGAAGCACAGTTCTTTTGTTCTGAGCAAGCTCACTGTTCTGGCCCTATAGGAAACACAGGAGAGTAGAAGAGTGCTGTTTTCTCAAAAGCAGAGTGTGTTTCTTGTAAGGCGAGCTAGTGTTTGTTTCCCAGTCCTAAACGGAGTTGAATCCCATGCAGTTTCTGGTCCTACGAGCAAGAGTTGTTTTCTGCTAAGAAGAGTCACTATTGCGCTCCCATTGCCATACACAGTGCAAATAGCACTTGCGTCTGTTCCCAGCAAGTGCAGTGTATTGGACTGAAGAGAAGCTACTGTTCTTGTAAGTTTCCTAAGCAGAGTTGAACTAGATATGCCCCGTGTGTGTAGGAAGCACAGTTCTTTTGTTCTGAGCAAGCTCACTGTTCTGGCCCTATAGGAAACACAGGAGAGTAGAAGAGTGCTGTTTTCTCAAAAGCAGAGTGTGTTTCTTGTAAGGCGAGCTAGAGTTTGTTTCCCAGTCCTAAACGGAGTTGAATCCCATGCAGTTTCTGGTCCTACGAGCAAGAGTTGTTTTCTGCTAAGAAGAGTCACTATTGCGCTCCCATTGCCATACACAGTGCAAATAGCACTTGCGTCTGTTCCCAGCAAGTGCAGTGTATTGGACTGAAGAGAAGCTACTGTTCTTGTCAGTTTCCTAAGCAGAGTTGAACTAGATATGCCACGTGTGTGTAGGAAGCACAGTTCTTTTGTTCTGAGCAAGCTCACTGTTCTCGCCCTATAGGAAACACAGGAGAGTAGAAGAGTGCTGTTTTCTCAAAAGCAGAGTGTGTTTCTTGTAAGGCGAGCTAGCGTTTGTTTCCCAGTCCTAAACGGAGTTGAATCCCATGCAGTTTCTGGTCCTACGAGCAAGAGTTGTTTTCTGCTAAGAAGAGTCACTATTGCGCTCCCTTTGCCATACACAGTGCAAAAGGCTCTTGTGTCTGTTCCCAGCAAGTGCAGTGTATTGGACTGAAGAGAAGCTACTGTTCTTGTCAGTTTCCTAAGCAGAGTTGAACTAGATATGCCCCGTGTGTGTAGGAAGCACAGTTCTTTTGTTCTGAGCAAGCTCACTGTTCTGGCCCTACAGGAAACACAGGAGAGTAGAAGAGTGCTGTTTTCTCAAAAGCACAGTGTGTTTCTTGTAAGGCGAGCTAGCGTTTGTTTCCCCGTCCTAAACGGAGTTGAATCCCATGCAGTTTCTGGTCCTATGAGCAAGAGTTGTTTTCTGCTAAGAAGAGTCACTATTGTGCTCCCATTGCCATACACAGTGCAAATAGCACTTGCGTCTGTTCCCAGCAAGTGCAGTGTATTGGACTGAAGAGAAGCTACTGTTCTTGTCAGTTTCCTAAGCAGAGTTGAACTAGATATGCCCCGTGTGTGTAGGAAGCACAGTTCTTTTGTTCTGAGAAAGCTCACTGTTCTGGCCCTATAGGGAAACACAGGAGAGTAGAAGAGTGCTGTTTTCTCAAAAGCAGAGTGTGTTTCTTGTAAGGCGAGCTAGCGTTTGTTTCCCAGTCCTAAACGGAGTTGAATCCCATGTAGTTTCTGGTCCTACAAGCAAGAGTTGTTTTCTGCTAAGAAGAGTCACTATTGCGCTCCCATTGCCATACACAGTGCAAATAGCCCTTGCGTCTGTTCCCAGCAAGTGCAGTGTATTGGACTGTAGAAAAGCTACTGTTCTTGTCAGTTTCCTAAGCAGAGTTGAACTAGATATGCCCCGTGTGTGTAGGAAGCACAGTTCTTTTGTTCTGAGCAAGCTCACTGTTCTGGCCCTATAGGAAACACAGCAGAGTAGAAGAGTGCTGTTTTCTCAAAAGCAAAGTGTGTTTCTTGTAAGGCGAGCTAGCTTTTGTTTCCCAGTCCTAAACTGAGTTGAATCCCATGCAGTTTCTGGTCCTACGAGCAAGAGTTGTTTTCTGCTAAGAAGAGTCACTATTGCGCTCCCATTGACATACACAGTGCAAATAGCACTTGCGTCTGTTCCCAGCAAGTGCAGTGTATTGGACTGAAGAGAAGCTACTGTTCTTGTCAGTTTCCTAAGCAGAGTGTAACTAGATATGCCCCGTGTGTGTAGGAAGCACAGTTCTTTTGTTCTGAGCAAGCTCACTGTTCTGGCCCTATAGGAAACACAGGAGAGTAGAAGAGTGCTGTTTTCTCAAAAGCAGAGTGTGTTTCTTGTAAGGCGAGCTAGCTTTTGTTTCCCAGTCCTAAACTGAGTTGAATCCCATGCAGTTTCTGGTCCTACGAGCAAGAGTTGTTTTCTGCTAAGAAGAGTCACTATTGCGCTCCCATTGCCATACACAGTGCAAATAGCACTTGCGTCTGTTCCCAGCAAGTGCAGTGTATTGGACTGTAGAAAAGCTACTGTTCTTGTCAGTTTCCTAAGCAGAGTTGAACTAGATATGCCCCGTGTGTGTAGGAAGCACAGTTCTTTTGTTCTGAGCAAGCTCACTGTTCTGGCCCTATAGGAAACACAGGAGAGTAGAAGAGTGCTGTTTTCTCAAAAGCAGAGTGTGTTTATTGTAAGGCGAGCTAGCGTTTGTTTCCCAGGCCTAAACGGAGTTGAATCCCATGCAGTTTCTGGTCCTACGAGCAAGAGTTGTTTTCTGCTAAGAAGAGTCACTATTGCGCTCCCATTCCCATACACAGTGCAAATAGCACTTGCGTCTGTTCCCAGCAAGTGCAGTGCATTGGACTGAAGAGAAGCTACTGTTCTTGTCAGTTTCCTAAGCAGAGTTGAACTAGATATGCCCCGTGTGTGTAGGAAGCACAGTTCTTTTGTTCTCAGCAAGCTCACTGTTCTGGCCCTATAGGAAACACAGGAGAGTAGAAGAGTGCTGTTTTCTCAAAAGCAGAGTGTGTTTCTTGTAAGGCGAGCTAGCTTTTGTTTCCCAGTCCTAAACTGAGTTGAATCCCATGCAGTTTCTGGTCCTACGAGCAAGAGTTGTTTTCTGCTAAGAAGAGTCACTATTGCGCTCCCATTGACATACACAGTGCAAATAGCACTTGTGTCTGTTCCCAGCAAGTGCAGTGTATTGGACTGAAGAGAAGCTACTGTTCTTGTCAGTTTCCTAAGCAGAGTGTAACTAGATATGCCCCGTGTGTGTAGGAAGCACAGTTCTTTTGTTCTGAGCAAGCTCACTGTTCTGGCCCTATAGGAAACACAGGAGAGTAGAAGAGTGCTGTTTTCTCAAAAGCAGAGTGTGTTTCTTTTAAGGCAAGCTAGCGTTTGTTTCCCAGTTCTAAACGGAGTTGAATCCCATGCAGTTTCTGGTCCTACGAGCAAGAGTTGTTTTCTGCTAAGAAGAGTCACTATTGCGCTCCCATTGCCATACACAGTGCAAATAGCACTTGCGTCTGTTCCCAGCAAGTGCAGTGTATTGGACTGAAGAGAAGCTACTGTTCTTGTCAGTTTCCTAAGCAGAGTGTAACTAGATATGCCCCGTGGGTGTAGGAAGCACAGTTCTTTTGTTCTGAGCAAGCTCACTGTTCTGGCCCTATAGGAAACACAGGAGAGTAGAAGAGTGCTGTTTTCTCAAAAGCAGAGTGTGTTTCTTGTAAGGCGAGCTAGCGTTTGTTTCCCAGTCCTCAACTGAGTTGAATCCCATGCAGTTTCTGGTCCTACGAGCAAGAGTTGTTTTCTGCTAAGAAGAGTCACTATTGCGCTCCCATTGACATACACAGTGCAAATAGCACTTGCGTCTGTTCCCAGCAAGTGCAGTGTATTGGACTGAAGAGAAGCTACTGTTCTTGTCAGTTTCCTAAGCAGAGTGTAACTAGATATGCCCCGTGTGTGTAGGAAGCACAGTTCTTTTGTTCTGAGCAAGCTCACTGTTCTGGCCCTATAGGAAACACAGGAGAGTAGAAGAGTGCTGTTTTCTCAAAAGCAGAGTGTGTTTCTTGTAAGGCGAGCTAGCGTTTGTTTCCCAGTCCTAAACGGAGTTGAATCCCATGCAGTTTCTGGTCCTACGAGCAAGAGTTGTTTTCTGCTAAGAAGAGTCACTATTGCGCTCCCTTTGCCATACACAGTGCAAAAGGCTCTTGCGTCTGTTCCCAGCAAGTGCAGTGTATTGGACTGAAGAGAAGCTACTGTTCTTGTCAGTTTCCTAAGCAGAGTGTAACTAGATATGCCCCGTGTGTGTAGGAAGCACAGTTCTTTTGTTCTGAGCAAGCTCACTGTTCTGGCCCTACAGGAAACACAGGAGAGTAGAAGAGTGCTGTTTTCTCAAAAGCACAGTGTGTTTCTTGTAAGGCGAGCTAGCGTTTGTTTCCCCGTCCTAAACGGAGTTGAATCCCATGCAGTTTCTGGTCCTATGAGCAAGAGTTGTTTTCTGCTAAGAAGAGTCACTATTGTGCTCCCATTGCCATACACAGTGCAAATAGCACTTGCGTCTGTTCCCAGCAAGTGCAGTGTATTGGACTGAAGAGAAGCTACTGTTCTTGTCAGTTTCCTAAGCAGAGTGTAACTAGATATGGCCCGTGTGTGTAGGAAGCACAGTTCTTTTGTTCTGAGCAAGCTCACTGTTTTGGCCCTATAGGAAACACAGGAGAGTAGAAGAGTGCTGTTTTCTCAAAAGCAGAGTGTGTTTCTTGTAAGGCCAGCTACGTTTCTTTCCCAGTCCTAAACGGAGTTGAATCCCATGCAGTTTCTGGTCCTACGAGCAAGAGTTGTTTTCTGCTAAGAAGAGTCACTATTGCGCTCCCGTTGCCATACACAGTGCAAATAGCACTTGCGTCTGTTCCCAGCAAGTACAGTGTATTGGACTGAAGAGAAGCTACTGTTCTTGTCAGTTTCCTAAGCAGAGTGTAACTAGATATGCCCCGTGTGTGTAGGAAGCACAGTTCTTTTGTTCTGAGCAAGCTCACTGTTCTGGCCCTATAGGAAACACAGGAGAGTAGAAGAGTGCTGTTTTCTCAAAAGCAGAGTGTTTTTCTTGTAAGGCGAGCTAGCGTTTGTTTCCCAGTCCTAAACGGAGTTGAATCCTATGCAGTTTCAGGTCCTACTAGCAAGAGTTGTTTTCTGCTAAGAAGAGTCACTATTGTGCTCCCATTGCCATACACAGTGCAAATAGCACTTGCGTCTGTTCCCAGCAAGTGCAGTGTATTGGACTGAAGAGAAGCTACTGTTCTTGTCAGTTTCCTAAGCAGAGTTGAACTAGATATGCCCCGTGTGTGTAGGAAGCACAGTTCTTTTGTTCTGAGCAAGCTCAGTGTTCTGGCCCTATAGGAAACACAGGAGAGTAGAAGAGTGCTGTTTTTTCAAAAGCAGAGTGTTTTTCTTGTAAGGCGAGCTAGCGTTTGTTTCCCAGTCCTAAACGGAGTTGAATCCCATGCAGTTTCTGGTCCTACGAGCAAGAGTTGTTTTCTGCTAAGAAGAGTCACTATTGCGCTCCCATTGCCATACACAGTGCAAATAGCACTTGCGTCTGTTCCCAGCAAGTGCAGTGTATTGGACTGAAGAGAAGCTACTGTTCTTGTCAGTTTCCTAAGCAGAGTTGAACTAGATATGGCCCGTGTGTGTAGGAAGCACAGTTCTTTTTTTCTGAGCAAGCTCACTGTTCTGTCCCTATAGGAAACACAGGAGAGTAGAAGAGTGCTGTTTTCTCAAAAGCAGAATGTGTTTCTTGTAAGGCGAGCTAGCGTTTGTTTCCCAGTCCTAAACGGAGTTGAATCCCATGCAGTTTCTGGTCCTACGAGCAAGAGTTGTTTTCTGCTAAGAAGAGTCACTATTGCGCTCCCATTGACATACACAGTGCAAAAGGCTCTTGCGTCTGTTCCCAGAAAGTGCAGTGTATTGGACTGAAGAGAAGCTACTGTTCTTGTCAGTTTCCTAAGCAGAGTTGAACTAGATATGCCCCGTGTGTGTAGGAAGCACAGTTCTTTTGTTCTGAGCAAGCTCACTGTTCTGGCCCTACAGGAAACACAGGAGAGCAGAAGAGTGCTGTTTTCTCAAAAGCACAGTGTGTTTCTTGTAAGGCGAGCTAGCGTTTGTTTCCCAGTCCTAAACGGAGTTGAATCCCATGCAGTTTCTGGTCCTACGAGCAAGAGTTGTTTTCTGCTAAGAAGAGTCACTATTGTGCTCCCTTTGCCATACACAGTGCAAATAGCACTTGCGTCTGTTCCCAGAAAGTGCAGTGTATTGGACTGAAGAGAAGCTACTGTTCTTGTCAGTTTCCTAAGCAGAGTTGAACTAGATATGCCCATGTGTGTAGGAAGCGCAGTTCTTTTGTTCTGAGCAAGCTCACTGTTCTGGCCCTATAGGAAACACAGGAGAGTAGAAGAGTGTTGTTTTCTCAAAAGCAGAGTGTTTTTCTTGTAAGGCGAGCTAGAGTTTGTTTCCCAGTCCTAAACGGAGTTTAATCCCATGCAGTTTCTGGTCCTACGAGCAAGAGTTGTTTTCTGCTAAGAAGAGTCACTATTGCGCTCCCATTGCCATACACAGTGCAAATAGCACTTGCGTCTGTTCCCAGCAAGTGCAGTGTATTGGACTGAAGAGAAGCTACTGTTCTTGTCAGTTTCCTAAGCAGAGTTGAACTAGATATGGCGCGTGTGTGTAGGAAGCACAGTTCTTTTGTTCTGAGCAAGTTCACTGTTCTGGCTCTATAGGAAACACAGGAGAGTAGAAGAGTGCTGTTTTCTCAAAAGCAGAGTGTGTTTCTTGTAAGGCGAGCTAGCGTTTTTTTCCCAGTCCTAAACGGAGTTGAATCCCATGCAGTTTCTGGTCCTACGAGCAAGAGTTGTTTTCTGCTAAGAAGAGTCACTATTGCGCTCCCATTGCCATACACAGTGCAAATAGCACTTGCGTCTGTTCCCAGCAAGTGCAGTGTATTGGACTGAAGAGAAGCTACTGTTCTTGTCAGTTTCCTAAGCAGAGTTGAACTAGATATGCCCCGTGTGTGTAGGAAGCACAGTTCTTTTGTTCTGAGCAAGCTCACTGTTCTGGCCCTATAGGGAAACACAGGAGAGTAGAAGAGTGCTGTTTTCTCAAAAGCAGAGTGTGTTTCTTGTAAGGCGAGCTAGCGTTTGTTTCCCAGTCCTAAACGGAGTTGAATCCCATGTAGTTTCTGGTCCTACAAGCAAGAGTTGTTTTCTGCTAAGAAGAGTCACTATTGTGCTCCCATTGCCATACACAGTGCAAATAGCACTTGCGTCTGTTCCCAGCAAGTGCAGTGTATTGGACTGAAGAGAAGCTACTGTTCTTGTCAGTTTCCTAAGCAGAGTTGAACTAGATATGCCCCGTGTGTGTAGGAAGCACAGTTCTTTTGTTCTGAGCAAGCTCAATGTTCTGGCCCTATAGGAAACACAGGAGAGTAGAAGAATGCTGTTTTCTCAAAAGCAGAGTGTGTTTCTTGTAAGGCGAGCTAGAGTTTTTTTCCCAGTCCTAAACGGAGTTGAATCCCATGCAGTTTCTGGTCCTACGAGCAAGAGTTGTTTTCTGCTAAGAAGAGTCACTATTGCGCTCCCATTGCCATACACAGTGCAAATAGCACTTGCGTCTGTTCCCAGCAAGTGCAGTGTATTGGACTGAAGAGAAGCTACTGTTCTTGTCAGTTTCCTAAGCAGAGTTGAACGAGATATAGCCCGTGTGTGTAGGAAGCACAGTTCTTTTGTTCTGAGCAAGCTCACTGTTCTGGCCCTATAGGAAACACAGGAGAGTAGAAGAGAGCTGTTTTCTCAAAAGCAGAGTGTGTTTCTTGTAAGGCGAGCTAGCGTTTGTTTCCCAGTCCTAAACGGAGTTGAATCCCATGCAGTTTCTGGTCCTACGAGCAAGAGTTGTTTTCTGCTAAGAGTCACTATTGTGCTCCCATTGCCATACACAGTGCAAATAGCACTTGCGTCTGTTCCCAGCAAGTGCAGTGCATTGGACTGAAGAGAAGCTACTGTTCTTGTCAGTTTCCTAAGCAGAGTTGAACTAGATATGCCCCGTGTGTGTAGGAAGCACAGTTCTTTTGTTCTGAGCAAGCTCACTGTTCTGGCCCTATAGGAAACACAGGAGAGTAGAAGAGTGCTGTTTTCTCAAAAGCAGAGTGTGTTTCTTGTAAGGCGAGCTAGCGTTTGTTTCCCAGTCCTAAACGGAGTTGAATCCCATGCAGTTTCTGGTCCTACGAGCAAGAGTTGTTTTCTGCTAAGAAGAGTCACTATTGCGCTCCCATTGCCATACACAGTGCAAATAGCACTTGCGTCTGTTCCCAGCAAGTGCAGTGTATTGGACTGAAGAGAAGCTACTGTTCTTGTCAGTTTCCTAAGCAGAGTTGAACTAGATATGCCCCGTGTGTGTAGGAAGCACAGTTCTTTTGTTCTGAGCAAGCTCACTGTTCTGGCCCTATAGGAAACACAGGAGAGTAGAAGATGCTGTTTTCTCAAAAGCAGAGTGTGTTTCTTGTAAGGCGAGCTAGCGTTTGTTTCCCAGTCCTAAAGGGAGTTGAATCCCATGCAGTTTCTGGTCCTACGAGCAAGAGTTGTTTTCTGCTAAGAAGAGTCACTATTGCGCTCCCATTGCCATACACAGTGCAAATAGCACTTGCGTCTGTTCCCAGCAAGTGCAGTGTATTGGACTGAAGAGAAGCTACTGTTCTTGTCAGTTTCCTAAGCAGAGTTGAACTAGATATGCCCCGTGTGTGTAGGAAGCACAGTTCTTTTGTTCTCAGCAAGCTCACTGTTCTTGCCCTATAGGAAACACAGGAGAGTAGAAGAGTGCTGTTTTCTCAAAAGCAGAGTGTGTTTCTTGTAAGGCAAGCTAGCGTTTGTTTCCCAGTCCTAAACGGAGTTGAATCCCATGCAGTTTCTGGTCCTACGAGCAAGAGTTGTTTTCTGCTAAGAAGAGTCACTATTGCGCTCCCATTGCCATACACAGTGCAAATAGCACTTGCGTCTGTTCCCAGCAAGTGCAGTGTATTGGACTCAAGAGAAACTACTGTTCTTGTCAGTTTCCTAAGCAGAGTTGAACTAGATATGCCCCGTGAGTGTAGGAAGCACAGTTCTTTTGTTCTGAGCAAGTTCACTGTTCTGGCTCTATAGGAAACACAGGAGAGTAGAAGAGTGCTGTTTTCTCAAAAGCAGAGTGTGTTTCTTGTAAGGCGAGCTAGAGTTTGTTTCCCAGTCCTAAACGGAGTTGAATCCCATGCAGTTTCTGGTCCTACGAGCAAGAGTTGTTTTCTGCTAAGAAGAGTCACTATTGCGCTCCCATTGCCATACACAGTGCAAATAGCACTTGCGTCTGTTCCCAGCAAGTGCAGTGTATTGGACTGAAGAGAAGCTACTGTTCTTGTCAGTTTCCTAAGCAGAGTTGAACTAGATATGCCCCGTGTGTGTAGGAAGCACAGTTCTTTTGTTCTGAGCAAGCTCACTGTTCTGGCCCTATAGGAAACACAGGAGAGTAGAAGAGTGCTGTTTTCTCAAAAGCAGAGTGTGTTTCTTGTAAGGCGAGCTAGCGTTTTTTTCCCAGTCCTAAACGGAGTTGAATCCCATGCAGTTTCTGGTCCTACGAGCAAGAGTTGTTTTCTGCTAAGAAGAGTCACTATTGCGCTCCCATTGCCATACACAGTGCAAATAGCACTTGCGTCTGTTCCCAGCAAGTGCAGTGTATTGGACTGAAGAGAAGCTACTGTTCTTGTCAGTTTCCTAAGCAGAGTTGAACGAGATATAGCCCGTGTGTGTAGGAAGCACAGTTCTTTTGTTCTGAGCAAGCTCACTGTTCTGGCCCTATAGGAAACACAGGAGAGTAGAAGAGAGCTGTTTTCTCAAAAGCAGAGTGTGTTTCTTGTAAGGCGAGCTAGCGTTTGTTTCCCAGTCCTAAATGGAGTTGAATCCCATGCAGTTTCTGGTCCTACGAGCAAGAGTTGTTTTCTGCTAAGAAGAGTCACTATTGTGCTCCCATTGCCATACACAGTGCAAATAGCACTTGCGTCTGTTCCCAGCAAGTGCAGTGCATTGGACTGAAGAGAAGCTACTGTTCTTGTCAGTTTCCTAAGCAGAGTTGAACTAGATATGCACCGTGTGTGTAGGAAGCACAGTTCTTTTGTTCTGAGCAAGCTCACTGTTCTGGCCCTATAGGAAACACAGGAGAGTAGAAGAGTGCTGTTTTCTCAAAAGCAGAGTGTGTTTCTTGTAAGGCGAGCTAGCGTTTGTTTCCGAGTCCTAAACGGAGTTGAATCCCATGCAGTTTCTGGTCCTACGAGCAAGAGTTGTTTTCTGCTAAGAAGAGTCACTATTGCGCTCCCATTGCCATACACAGTGCAAATAGCACTTGCGTCTGTTCCCAGCAAGTGCAGTGTATTGGACTGAAGAGAAGCTACTGTTCTTGTTAGTTTCCTAAGCAGAGTTGAACTAGATATGCCCCGTGTGTGTAGGAAGCACAGTTCTTTTGTTCTGAGCAAGCTCAGTGTTCTGGCCCTATAGGAAACACAGGAGAGTAGAAGAGTGCTGTTTTCTCAAAAGCAGAGTGTGTTTCATGTAAGGCGAGATAGCTTTTGTTTCCCAGTCCTAAACTGAGTTGAATCCCATGCAGTTTCTGGTCCTACGAGCAAGAGTTGTTTTCTGCTAAGAAGAGTCACTATTGCACTCCCATTGCCATACACAGTGCAAATAGCACTTGCGTCTGTTCCCAGCAAGTGCAGTGTATTGGACTGAAGAGAAGCTACTGTTCTTGTCAGTTTCCTAAGCAGAGTTGAACTAGATATGCCCCGTGTGTGTAGGAAGCACAGTTCTTTTGTTCTGAGCAAGCTCACTGTTCTGGCCCTATAGGAAACACAGGAGAGTAGAAGAGTGCTCTTTTCTCAAAAGCAGAGTGTGTTTATTGTAAGGCGAGCTAGCGTTTGTTTCCCAGTCCTAAACGGAGTTAAATCCCATGCAGTTTCTGGTCCTACAAGCAAGAGTTGTTTTCTGCTAAGAAGAGTCACTATTGTGCTCCCATTGCCATACACAGTGCAAATAGCACTTGCGTCTGTTCCCAGCAAGTGCAGTGTATTGGACTGAAGAGAAGCTACTGTTCTTGTCAGTTTCCTAAGCAGCGTTGAACTAGATATGCCCCGTGTGTGTTGGAAGCACAGTTCTTTTGTTCTGAGCAAGCTCACTGTTCTGGCCCTATAGGAAACACAGGAGAGTAAGAAGAGTGCTGTTTTCTCAAAAGCAGAGTGTGTTTCTTGTAAGGCGAGCTAGCGTTTGTTTCCCAGTCCTAAACGGAGTTGAATCCCATGCAGTTTCTGGTCCTACGAGCAAGAGTTGTTTTCTGCTATGAAGAGTCACTATTGCGCTCACATTGCCATACACAGTGCAAATAGCACTAGCGTCTGTTCCCAGCAAGTGCACTGTATTGGACTGAAGAGAAGCTACTGTTCTTGTCAGTTTCCTAAGCAGAGTTGAACTAGATATGCCCCGTGTGTGTAGGAAGCACAGTTCTTTTGTTCTGAGCAAGCTCACTGTTCTGGCCCTATAGGAAACACAGGAGAGTAGAAGAGTGCTGTTTTCTCAAAAGCAGTGTGTGTTTCTTGTAAGGCGAGCTAGTGTTTGTTTCCCAGGCCTAAACGGAGTTGAATCCCATGCAGTTTCTGGTCCTACGAGCAAGAGTTGTTTTCTGCTAAGAAGAGTCACTATTGCGCTCCCATTCCCATACACAGTGCAAATAGCACTTGCGTCTGTTCCCAGGAAGTGCAGTGCATTGGACTGAAGAGAAGCTACTGTTCTTGTCAGTTTCCTAAGCAGAGTTGAACTAGATATGCCCCGTGTGTGTAGGAAGCACAGTTCTTTTGTTCTCAGCAAGCTCACTGTTCTGGCCCTATAGGAAACACAGGAGAGTAGAAGAGTGCTGTTTTCTCAAAAGCAGAGTGTGTTTCTTGTAAGGCGAGCTAGCTTTTGTTTCCCAGTCCTAAACTGAGTTGAATCCCATGCAGTTTCTGGTCCTACGAGCAAGAGTTGTTTTCTGCTAAGAAGAGTCACTATTGCGCTCCCATTGACATACACAGTGCAAATAGCACTTGCGTCTGTTCCCAGCAAGTACAGTGTATTGGACTGAAGAGAAGCTACTGTTCTTGTCAGTTTCCTATGCAGAGTGTAACTAGATATGCCCCGTGTGTGTAGGAAGCACAGTTCTTTTGTTCTGAGCAAGCTCACTGTTCTGGCCCTATAGGAAACACAGGAGAGTAGAAGAGTGCTGTTTTCTCAAAAGCAGAGTGTTTTTCTTGTAAGGCGAGCTAGCGTTTGTTTCCCAGTCCTAAACGGAGTTGAATCCTATGCAGTTTCAGGTCCTACTAGCAAGAGTTGTTTTCTGCTAAGAAGAGTCACTATTGTGCTCCCATTGCCATACACAGTGCAAATAGCACTTGCGTCTGTTCCCAGCAAGTGCAGTGTATTGGACTGAAGAGAAGCTACTGTTCTTGTCAGTTTCCTAAGCAGAGTTGAACTAGATATGCCCCGTGTGTGTAGGAAGCACAGTTCTTTTGTTCTGAGCAAGCTCAGTGTTCTGGCCCTATAGGAAACACAGGAGAGTAGAAGAGTGCTGTTTTTTCAAAAGCAGAGTGTTTTTCTTGTAAGGCGAGCTAGCGTTTGTTTCCCAGTCCTAAACGGAGTTGAATCCCATGCAGTTTCTGGTCCTACGAGCAAGAGTTGTTTTCTGCTAAGAAGAGTCACTATTGCGCTCCCATTGCCATACACAGTGCAAATAGCACTTGCGTCTGTTCCCAGCAAGTGCAGTGTATTGGACTGAAGAGAAGCTACTGTTCTTGTCAGTTTCCTAAGCAGAGTTGAACTAGATATGGCCCGTGTGTGTAGGAAGCACAGTTCTTTTTTTCTGAGCAAGCTCACTGTTCTGTCCCTATAGGAAACACAGGAGAGTAGAAGAGTGCTGTTTTCTCAAAAGCAGAATGTGTTTCTTGTAAGGCGAGCTAGCGTTTGTTTCCCAGTCCTAAACGGAGTTGAATCCCATGCAGTTTCTGGTCCTACGAGCAAGAGTTGTTTTCTGCTAAGAAGAGTCACTATTGCGCTCCCATTGACATACACATTGCAAAAGGCTCTTGCGTCTGTTCCCAGAAAGTGCAGTGTATTGGACTGAAGAGAAGCTACTGTTCTTGTCAGTTTCCTAAGCAGAGTTGAACTAGATATGCCCCGTGTGTGTAGGAAGCACAGTTCAATTGTTCTGAGCAAGCTCACTGTTCTGGCCCTACAGGAAACACAGGAGAGCAGAAGAGTGCTGTTTTCTCAAAAGCACAGTGTGTTTCTTGTAAGGCGAGCTAGCGTTTGTTTCCCAGTCCTAAACGGAGTTGAATCCCATGCAGTTTCTGGTCCTACGAGCAAGAGTTGTTTTCTGCTAAGAAGAGTCACTATTGTGCTCCCTTTGCCATACACAGTGCAAATAGCACTTGCGTCTGTTCCCAGAAAGTGCAGTGTATTGGACTGAAGAGAAGCTACTGTTCTTGTCAGTTTCCTAAGCAGAGTTGAACTAGATATGCCCATGTGTGTAGGAAGCACAGTTCTTTTGTTCTGAGCAAGCTCAGTGTTCTGGCCCTATAGGAAACACAGGAGAGTAGAAGAGTGCTGTTTTCTCAAAAGCAGAGTGTGTTTCTTGTAAGGCGAGCTAGCTTTTGTTTCCCAGTCCTAAACTGAGTTGAATCCCATGCAGTTTCTGGTCCTACGAGCAAGAGTTGTTTTCTGCTAAGAAGAGTCACTATTGTGCTCCCTTTGCCATACACAGTGCAAATAGCACTTGCGTCTGTTCCCAGAAAGTGCAGTGTATTGGACTGAAGAGAAGCTACTGTTCTTGTCAGTTTCCTAAGCAGAGTTGAACTAGATATGCCCATGTGTGTAGGAAGCGCAGTTCTTTTGTTCTGAGCAAGCTCAGTGTTCTGGCCCTATAGGAAACACAGGAGAGTAGAAGAGTGCTGTTTTCTCAAAAGCAGAGTGTGTTTCTTGTAAGGCGAGCTAGCTTTTGTTTCCCAGTCCTAAACTGAGTTGAATCCCATGCAGTTTCTGGTCCTACGAGCAAGAGTTGTTTTCTGCTAAGAAGAGTCACTATTGCGCTCCCATTGACATACACAGTGCAAATAGCACTTGCGTCTGTTCCCAGCAAGTACAGTGTATTGGACTGAAGAGAAGCTACTGTTCTTGTCAGTTTCCTATGCAGAGTGTAACTAGATATGCCCCGTGTGTGTAGGAAGCACAGTTCTTTTTTTCTGAGCAAGCTCACTGTTCTGTCCCTATAGGAAACACAGGAGAGTAGAAGAGTGCTGTTTTCTCAAAAGCAGAGTGTTTTTCTTGTAAGGCGAGCTAGCGTTTGTTTCCCAGTCCTAAACGGAGTTGAATCCTATGCAGTTTCAGGTCCTACTAGCAAGAGTTGTTTTCTGCTAAGAAGAGTCACTATTGTGCTCCCATTGCCATACACAGTGCAAATAGCACTTGCGTCTGTTCCCAGCAAGTGCAGTGTATTGGACTGAAGAGAAGCTACTGTTCTTGTCAGTTTCCTAAGCAGAGTTGAACTAGATATGCCCCGTGTGTGTAGGAAGCACAGTTCTTTTGTTCTGAGCAAGCTCAGTGTTCTGGCCCTATAGGAAACACAGGAGAGTAGAAGAGTGCTGTTTTTTCAAAAGCAGAGTGTTTTTCTTGTAAGGCGAGCTAGCGTTTGTTTCCCAGTCCTAAACGGAGTTGAATCCCATGCAGTTTCTGGTCCTACGAGCAAGAGTTGTTTTCTGCTAAGAAGAGTCACTATTGCGCTCCCATTGCCATACACAGTGCAAATAGCACTTGCGTCTGTTCCCAGCAAGTGCAGTGTATTGGACTGAAGAGAAGCTACTGTTCTTGTCAGTTTCCTAAGCAGAGTTGAACTAGATATGGCCCGTGTGTGTAGGAAGCACAGTTCTTTTTTTCTGAGCAAGCTCACTGTTCTGTCCCTATAGGAAACACAGGAGAGTAGAAGAGTGCTGTTTTCTCAAAAGAAGAATGTGTTTCTTGTAAGGCGAGCTAGCGTTTGTTTCCCAGTCCTAAACGGAGTTGAATCCCATGCAGTTTCTGGTCCTACGAGCAAGAGTTGTTTTCTGCTAAGAAGAGTCACTATTGCGCTCCCATTGACATACACAGTGCAAAAGGCTCTTGCGTCTGTTCCCAGAAAGTGCAGTGTATTGGACTGAAGAGAAGCTACTGTTCTTGTCAGTTTCCTAAGCAGAGTTGAACTAGATATGCCCCGTGTGTGTAGGAAGCACAGTTCAATTGTTCTGAGCAAGCTCACTGTTCTGGCCCTACAGGAAACACAGGAGAGCAGAAGAGTGCTGTTTTCTCAAAAGCACAGTGTGTTTCTTGTAAGGCGAGCTAGCGTTTGTTTCCCAGTCCTAAACGGAGTTGAATCCCATGTAGTTTCTGGTCCTACAAGCAAGAGTTGTTTTCTGCTAAGAAGAGTCACTATTGTGCTCCCATTGCCATACACAGTGCAAATAGCACTTGTGTCTGTTCCCAGCAAGTGCAGTGTATTGGACTGAAGAGAAGCTACTGTTCTTGTCAGTTTCCTAAGCAGAGTTGAACTAGATATGCCCCGTGTGTGTAGGAAGCACAGTTCTTTTGTTCTGAGCAAGCTCAATGTTCTGGCCCTATAGGAAACACAGGAGAGTAGAAGAATGCTGTTTTCTCAAAAGCAGAGTGTGTTTCTTGTAAGGCGAGCTAGCGTTTTTTTCCCAGTCCTAAACGGAGTTGAATCCCATGCAGTTTCTGGTCCTACGAGCAAGAGTTGTTTTCTGCTAAGAAGAGTCACTATTGCGCTCCCATTGCCATACACAGTGCAAATAGCACTTGCGTCTGTTCCCAGCAAGTGCAGTGTATTGGACTGAAGAGAAGCTACTGTTCTTGTCAGTTTCCTAAGCAGAGTTGAACGAGATATAGCCCGTGTGTGTAGGAAGCACAGTTCTTTTGTTCTGAGCAAGCTCACTGTTCTGGCCCTATAGGAAACACAGGAGAGTAGAAGAGAGCTGTTTTCTCAAAAGCAGAGTGTGTTTCTTGTAAGGCGAGCTAGCGTTTGTTTCCCAGTCCTAAACGGAGTTGAATCCCATGCAGTTTCTGGTCCTACGAGCAAGAGTTGTTTTCTGCTAAGAGTCACTATTGTGCTCCCATTGCCATACACAGTGCAAATAGCACTTGCGTCTGTTCCCAGCAAGTGCAGTGCATTGGACTGAAGAGAAGCTACTGTTCTTGTCAGTTTCCTAAGCAGAGTTGAACTAGATATGCCCCGTGTGTGTAGGAAGCACAGTTCTTTTGTTCTGAGCAAGCTCACTGTTCTGGCCCTATAGGAAACACAGGAGAGTAGAAGAGTGCTGTTTTCTCAAAAGCAGAGTGTGTTTCTTGTAAGGCGAGCTAGCGTTTGTTTCCCAGTCCTAAACGGAGTTGAATCCCATGCAGTTTCTGGTCCTACGAGCAAGAGTTGTTTTCTGCTAAGAAGAGTCACTATTGCGCTCCCATTGCCATACACAGTGCAAATAGCACTTGCGTCTGTTCCCAGCAAGTGCAGTGTATTGGACTCAAGAGAAACTACTGTTCTTGTCAGTTTCCTAAGCAGAGTTGAACTAGATATGCCCCGTGAGTGTAGGAAGCACAGTTCTTTTGTTCTGAGCAAGTTCACTGTTCTGGCTCTATAGGAAACACAGGAGAGTAGAAGAGTGCTGTTTTCTCAAAAGCAGAGTGTGTTTCTTGTAAGGCGAGCTAGAGTTTGTTTCCCAGTCCTAAACGGAGTTGAATCCCATGCAGTTTCTGGTCCTACGAGCAAGAGTTGTTTTCTGCTAAGAAGAGTCACTATTGCGCTCCCATTGCCATACACAGTGCAAATAGCACTTGCGTCTGTTCCCAGCAAGTGCAGTGTATTGGACTGAAGAGAAGCTACTGTTCTTGTCAGTTTCCTAAGCAGAGTTGAACTAGATATGCCCCGTGTGTGTAGGAAGCACAGTTCTTTTGTTCTGAGCAAGCTCACTGTTCTGGCCCTATAGGGAAACACAGGAGAGTAGAAGAGTGCTGTTTTCTCAAAAGCAGAGTGTGTTTCTTGTAAGGTGAGCTAGCGTTTGTTTCCCAGTCCTAAACGGAGTTGAATCCCATGTAGTTTCTGGTCCTACGAGCAAGAGTTGTTTTCTGCTAAGAAGAGTCACTATTGTGCTCCCATTGCCATACACAGTGCAAATAGCACTTGCGTCTGTTCCCAGCAAGTGCAGTGTATTGGACTGAAGAGAAGCTACTGTTCTTGTCAGTTTCCTAAGCAGAGTTGAACTAGATGTGCCCCGTGTGTGTAGGAAGCACAGTTCTTTTGTTCTGAGCAAGCTCAATGTTCTGGCCCTATAGGAAACACAGGAGAGTAGAAGAGTGCTGTTTTCTCAAAAGCAGAGTGTGTTTCTTGTAAGGCGAGCTAGCGTTTGTTTCCCAGTCCTAAACGGAGTTGAATCCCATGCAGTTTCTGGTCCTACGAGCAAGAGTTGTTTTCTGCTAAGAAGAGTCACTATTGCGCTCCCATTGCCATACACAGTGCAAATAGCACTTGCGTCTGTTCCCAGCAAGTGCAGTGTATTGGACTGAAGAGAAGCTACTGTTCTTGTCAGTTTCCTAAGCAGAGTTGAACGAGATATAGCCCGTGTGTGTAGGAAGCACAGTTCTTTTGTTCTGAGCAAGCTCACTGTTCTGGCCCTATAGGAAACACAGGAGAGTAGAAGAGAGCTGTTTTCTCAAAAGCAGAGTGTGTTTCTTGTAAGGCGAGCTAGCGTTTGTTTCCCAGTCCTAAATGGAGTTGAATCCCATGCAGTTTCTGGTCCTACGAGCAAGAGTTGTTTTCTGCTAATAAGAGTCACTATTGTGCTCCCATTGCCATACACAGTGCAAATAGCACTTGCGTCTGTTCCCAGCAAGTGCAGTGCATTGGACTGAAGAGAAGCTACTGTTCTTGTCAGTTTCCTAAGCAGAGTTGAACTAGATATGCACCGTGTGTGTAGGAAGCACAGTTCTTTTGTTCTGAGCAAGCTCACTGTTCTGGCCCTATAGGAAACACAGGAGAGTAGAAGAGTGCTGTTTTCTCAAAAGCAGAGTGTGTTTCTTGTAAGGCGAGCTAGCGTTTGTTTCCCAGTCCTAAACGGAGTTGAATCCCATGCAGTTTCTGGTCCTACGAGCAAGAGTTGTTTTCTGCTAAGAAGAGTCACTATTGCGCTCCCATTGCCATACACAGTGCAAATAGCACTTGCGTCTGTTCCCAGCAAGTGCAGTGTATTCGACTGAAGAGAAGCTACTGTTCTTGTCAGTTTCCTAAGCAGAGTTGAACTAGATATGCCCCGTGTGTGTAGGAAGCACAGTTCTTTTGTTCTGAGCAAGCTCACTGTTCTGGCCCTATAGGAAACACAGGAGAGTAGAAGAGTGCTGTTTTCTCAAAAGCAGAGTGTGTTTCTTGTAAGGCGAGCTAGCGTTTGTTTCCCAGTCCTAAACGGAGTTGAATCCCATGCAGTTTCTGGTCCTACGAGCAAGAGTTGTTTTCTGCTAAGAAGAGTCACTATTGCGCTCCCATTGCCATACACAGTGCAAATAGCACTTGTGTCTGTTCCCAGCAAGTGCAGTGTATTGGACTGAAGAGAAGCTACTGTTCTTGTTAGTTTCCTAAGCAGAGTTGAACTAGATATGCCACGTGTGTGTAGGAAGCACAGTTCTTTTGTTCTGAGCAAGCTCACTGTTCTCGCCCTATAGGAAACACAGGAGAGTAGAAGAGTGCTGTTTTCTCAAAACCAGAGTGTGTTTCTTGTAAGGCGAGCTAGCGTTTTTTTCCCAGTCCTAAACGGAGTTGAATCCCATGCAGTTTCTGGTCCTACGAGCAAGAGTTGTTTTCTGCTAAGAAGAGTCACTATTGCGCTCCCATTGCCATACACAGTGCAAATAGCACTTGCGTCTGTTCCCAGCAAGTGCAGTGTATTGGACTGAAGAGCAGCTACTGTTCTTGTCAGTTTCCTAAGCAGAGTTGAACTAGATATGCCCCGTGTGTGTAGGAAGCACAGTTCTTTTGTTCTGAGCAAGCTCACTGTTCTGGCCCTACAGGAAACACAGGAGAGTAGAAGAGTGCTGTTTTCTCAAAAGCAGAGTGTGTTTCTTGTAAGGCGAGCTAGCGTTTGTTTCCCAGTCCTAAACGGAGTTGAATCCCATGCAGTTTCTGGTCCTACTAGCAAGAGTTGTTTTCTGCTAAGAAGAGTCACTATTGCGCTCCCATTGCCATACACAGTGCAAATAGCACTTGCGTCTGTTCCCAGCAAGTGCAGTGTATTGGACTGAAGAGAAGCTACTGTTCTTGTCAGTTTCCTAAGCAGAGTGTAACTAGATATGCCCCGTGAGTGTAGGAAGCACAGTTCTTTTGTTCTGAGCAAGCTCACTGTTCTGGCCCTACAGGAAATACAGGAGAGTAGAAGAGTGCTGTTTTCTCAAAAGCAGAGTGTGTTTCTTGTAAGGCGAGCTAGCGTTTGTTTCCCAGTCCTAAACGGAGTTGAATCCCATGCAGTTTCTGGTCCTACGAGCAAGAGTTGTTTTCTGCTAAGAAGAGTCACTATTGCGCTCCCATTGCCATACACAGTGCAAATAGGACTTGCGTCTGTTCCCAGCAAGTGCAGTGCATTGGACTGAAGAGAAGCTACTGTTCTTGTCAGTTTCCTAAGCAGAGTTGAACTAGATATGCCCCGTGTGTGTAGGAAGCACAGTTCTTTTGTTCTGAGCAAGCTCACTGTTCTGGCCCTATAGGAAACACAGGAGAGTAGAAGAGTGCTGTTTTCTCAAAAGCAGAGTGTGTTTCTTGTAAGGCGAGCTAGCGTTTGTTTCCCAGTCCTAAACGGAGTTGAATCCCATGCAGTTTCTGGTCCTACGAGCAAGAGTTGTTTTCTGCTAAGAAGAGTCACTATTGGGCTCCCTTTGCCATACACAGTGCAAATAGCACTTGCGTCTGTTCCCAGCAAGTGCAGTGTATTGGACTGAAGAGAAGCTACTGTTCTTGTCAGTTTCCTAAGCAGAGTGTAACTAGATATGCCCCGTGTGTGTAGGAAGCACAGTTCTTTTGTTCTGAGCAAGCTCACTGTTCTGGCCCTATAGGAAACACAGGAGAGTAGAAGAGTGCTGTTTTCTCAAAAGCAGAGTGTGTTTCTTGTAAGGCGAGCTAGCTTTTGTTTCCCAGTCCTAAACTGAGTTGAATCCCATGCAGTTTCTGGTCCTACGAGCAAGAGTTGTTTTCTGCTAAGAAGAGTCACTATTGCGCTCCCATTGCCATACACAGTGCAAATAGCACTTGCGTCTGTTCCCAGCAAGTGCAGTGTATTGGACTGTAGAAAAGCTACTGTTCTTGTCAGTTTCCTAAGCAGAGTTGAACTAGATATGCCCCGTGTGTGTAGGAAGCACAGTTCTTTTGTTCTGAGCAAGCTCACTGTTCTGGCCCTATAGGAAACACAGGAGAGTAGAAGAGTGCTGTTTTCTCAAAAGCAGAGTGTGTTTCTTGTAAGGCGAGCTAGCGTTTGTTTCCCAGTCCTAAACGGAGTTGAATCCCATGCAGTTTCTGGTCCTACAAGCAAGAGTTGTTTTCTGCAAAGAAGAGTCACTATTGTGCTCCCATTGCCATACTCAGTGCAAATAGCACTTGCGTCTGTTCCCAGCAAGTGCAGTGTATTGGACTGAAGAGAAGCTACTGTTCTTGTCAGTTTCCTAAGCAGAGTTGAACTAGATATGCCCCGTGTGTGTAGGAAGCACAGTTCTTTTGTTCTGAGCAAGCTCACTGTTCTGGCCCTATAGGAAACACAGGAGAGTAAGAAGAGTGCTGTTTTCTCAAAAGCGGAGTGTGTTTCTTGTAAGGCGAGCTAGCGTTTGTTTCCCAGTCCTAAACGGAGTTGAATCCCATGCAGTTTCTGTTCCTACGAGCAAGAGTTGTTTTCTGCTAGAAGAGTCACTATTGTGCTCCCTTTGCCATACACAGTGCAAATAGCACTTGCGTCTGTTCCCAGCAAGTGCAGTGTATTGGACTGAAGAGAAGCTACTGTTCTTGTCAGTTTCCTAAGCAGCGTTGAACTAGATATGCCCCGTGTGTGTAGGAAGCACAGTTCTTTTGTTCTCAGCAAGCTCACTGTTCTGGCCCCATAGGAAACACAGGAGAGTAAGAAGAGTGCTGTTTTCTCAAAAGCAGAGTGTGTTTCTTGTAAGGCGAGCTAGCGTTTGTTTCCCAGTCCTAAACGGAGTTGAATCCCATGCAGTTTCTGGTCCTATGAGCAAGAGTTGTTTTCTGCTATGAAGAGTCACTATTGCGCTCACATTGCCATACACAGTGCAAATAGCACTAGCGTCTGTTCCCAGCAAGTGCAGTGTATTGGACTGAAGAGAAGCTACTGTTCTTGTCAGTTTCCTAAGCAGAGTTGAACTAGATATGCCCCGTGTGTGTAGGAAGCACAGTTCTTTTGTTCTGAGCAAGCTCACTGTTCTGGCCCTATAGGAAACACAGGAGAGTAGAAGAGTGCTGTTTTCTCAAAAGCAGAGTGTGTTTCTTGTAAGGCGAGCTAGCTTTTGTTTCCCAGTCCTAAACTGAGTTGAATCCCATGCAGTTTCTGGTCCTACGAGCAAGAGTTGTTTTCTGCTAAGAAGAGTCACTATTGCGCTCCCATTCCCATACACAGTGCAAATAGCACTTGCGTCTGTTCCCAGCAAGTGCAGTGTATTGGACTGAAGAGCAGCTACTGTTCTTGTCAGTTTCCTAAGCAGAGTTGAACTAGATATGCCCCGTGTGTGTAGGAAGCACAGTTCTTTTGTTCTGAGCAAGCTCACTGTTCTGGCCCTACAGGAAACACAGGAGAGTAGAAGAGTGCTGTTTTCTCAAAAGCAGAGTGTGTTTCTTGTAAGGCGAGCTAGCGTTTGTTTCCCAGTCCTAAACGGAGTTGAATCCCATGCAGTTTCTGGTCCTACTAGCAAGAGTTGTTTTCTGCTAAGAAGAGTCACTATTGCGCTCCCATTGCCATACACAGTGCAAATAGCACTTGCGTCTGTTCCCAGCAAGTGCAGTGTATTGGACTGAAGAGAAGCTACTGTTCTTGTCAGTTTCCTAAGCAGAGTGTAACTAGATATGCCCCGTGAGTGTAGGAAGCACAGTTCTTTTGTTCTGAGCAAGCTCACTGTTCTGGCCCTACAGGAAACACAGGAGAGTAGAAGAGTGCTGTTTTCTCAAAAGCAGAGTGTGTTTCTTGTAAGGCGAGCTAGCGTTTGTTTCCCAGTCCTAAACGGAGTTGAATCCCATGCAGTTTCTGGTCCTACGAGCAAGAGTTGTTTTCTGCTAAGAAGAGTCACTATTGCGCTCCCATTGCCATACACAGTGCAAATAGGACTTGCGTCTGTTCCCAGCAAGTGCAGTGCATTGGACTGAAGAGAAGCTACTGTTCTTGTCAGTTTCCTAAGCAGAGTTGAACTAGATATGCCCCGTGTGTGTAGGAAGCACAGTTCTTTTGTTCTGAGCAAGCTCACTGTTCTGGCCCTATAGGAAACACAGGAGAGTAGAAGAGTGCTGTTTTCTCAAAAGCAGAGTGTGTTTCTTGTAAGGCGAGCTAGCGTTTGTTTCCCAGTCCTAAACGGAGTTGAATCCCATGCAGTTTCTGGTCCTACGAGCAAGAGTTGTTTTCTGCTAAGAAGAGTCACTATTGGGCTCCCTTTGCCATACACAGTGCAAATAGCACTTGCGTCTGTTCCCAGCAAGTGCAGTGTATTGGACTGAAGAGAAGCTACTGTTCTTGTCAGTTTCCTAAGCAGAGTGTAACTAGATATGCCCCGTGTGTGTAGGAAGCACAGTTCTTTTGTTCTGAGCAAGCTCACTGTTCTGGCCCTATAGGAAACACAGGAGAGTAGAAGAGTGCTGTTTTCTCAAAAGCAGAGTGTGTTTCTTGTAAGGCGAGCTAGCTTTTGTTTCCCAGTCCTAAACTGAGTTGAATCCCATGCAGTTTCTGGTCCTACGAGCAAGAGTTGTTTTCTGCTAAGAAGAGTCACTATTGCGCTCCCATTGCCATACACAGTGCAAATAGCACTTGCGTCTGTTCCCAGCAAGTGCAGTGTATTGGACTGTAGAAAAGCTACTGTTCTTGTCAGTTTCCTAAGCAGAGTTGAACTAGATATGCCCCGTGTGTGTAGGAAGCACAGTTCTTTTGTTCTGAGCAAGCTCACTGTTCTGGCCCTATAGGAAACACAGGAGAGTAGAAGAGTGCTGTTTTCTCAAAAGCAGAGTGTGTTTCTTGTAAGGCGAGCTAGCGTTTGTTTCCCAGTCCTAAACGGAGTTGAATCCCATGCAGTTTCTGGTCCTACAAGCAAGAGTTGTTTTCTGCAAAGAAGAGTCACTATTGTGCTCCCATTGCCATACTCAGTGCAAATAGCACTTGCGTCTGTTCCCAGCAAGTGCAGTGTATTGGACTGAAGAGAAGCTACTGTTCTTGTCAGTTTCCTAAGCAGAGTTGAACTAGATATGCCCCGTGTGTGTAGGAAGCACAGTTCTTTTGTTCTGAGCAAGCTCACTGTTCTGGCCCTATAGGAAACACAGGAGAGTAAGAAGAGTGCTGTTTTCTCAAAAGCGGAGTGTGTTTCTTGTAAGGCGAGCTAGCGTTTGTTTCCCAGTCCTAAACGGAGTTGAATCCCATGCAGTTTCTGTTCCTACGAGCAAGAGTTGTTTTCTGCTAGAAGAGTCACTATTGTGCTCCCTTTGCCATACACAGTGCAAATAGCACTTGCGTCTGTTCCCAGCAAGTGCAGTGTATTGGACTGAAGAGAAGCTACTGTTCTTGTCAGTTTCCTAAGCAGCGTTGAACTAGATATGCCCCGTGTGTGTAGGAAGCACAGTTCTTTTGTTCTCAGCAAGCTCACTGTTCTGGCCCCATAGGAAACACAGGAGAGTAAGAAGAGTGCTGTTTTCTCAAAAGCAGAGTGTGTTTCTTGTAAGGCGAGCTAGCGTTTGTTTCCCAGTCCTAAACGGAGTTGAATCCCATGCAGTTTCTGGTCCTATGAGCAAGAGTTGTTTTCTGCTATGAAGAGTCACTATTGCGCTCACATTGCCATACACAGTGCAAATAGCACTAGCGTCTGTTCCCAGCAAGTGCAGTGTATTGGACTGAAGAGAAGCTACTGTTCTTGTCAGTTTCCTAAGCAGAGTTGAACTAGATATGCCCCGTGTGTGTAGGAAGCACAGTTCTTTTGTTCTGAGCAAGCTCACTGTTCTGGCCCTATAGGAAACACAGGAGAGTAGAAGAGTGCTGTTTTCTCAAAAGCAGAGTGTGTTTCTTGTAAGGCGAGCTAGCTTTTGTTTCCCAGTCCTAAACTGAGTTGAATCCCATGCAGTTTCTGGTCCTACGAGCAAGAGTTGTTTTCTGCTAAGAAGAGTCACTATTGCGCTCCCATTCCCATACACAGTGCAAATAGCACTTGTGTCTGTTCCCAGCAAGTGCAGTGCATTGGACTGAAGAGACGCTACTGTTCTTGTCAGTTTCCTAAGCAGAGTTGAACTAGATATGCCCCGTGTGTGTAGGAAGCACAGTTCTTTGTTCTCAGCAAGCTCACTGTTCTGGCCCTATAGGAAACACAGGAGAGTAGAAGAGTGCTGTTTTCTCAAAAGCAGAGTGTGTTTCTTGTAAGGCGAGCTAGCTTTTGTTTCCCAGTCCTAAACTGAGTTGAATCCCATGCAGTTTCTGGTCCTACGAGCAAGAGTTGTTTTCTGCTAAGAAGAGTCACTATTGCGCTCCCATTCCCATACACAGTGCAAATAGCACTTGCGTCTGTTCCCAGCAAGTGCAGTGTATTGGACTGAAGAGAAGCTACTGTTCTTGTCAGTTTCCTAAGCAGAGTTGAACTAGATATGCCCCGTGTGTGTAGGAAGCACAGTTCTTTTGTTCTCAGCAAGCTCACTGTTCTGGCCCTATAGGAAACACAGGAGAGTAGAAGAGTGCTGTTTTCTCAAAAGCAGAGTGTGTTTCTTGTAAGGCGAGCTAGCGTTTTTTTCCCAGTCCTAAACGGAGTTGAATCCCATGCAGTTTCTGGTCCTACGAGCAAGAGTTGTTTTCTGCTAAGAAGAGTCACTATTGCGCTCCCATTGACATACACAGTGCAAATAGCACTTGCGTCTGTTCCCAGCAAGTGCAGTGTATTGGACTGAAGAGAAGCTACTGTTCTTGTCAGTTTCCTAAGCAGAGTGTAACTAGATATGCCCCGTGTGTGTAGGAAGCACAGTTCTTTTGTTCTGAGCAAGCTCACTGTTCTGGCCCTATAGGAAACACAGGAGAGTAGAAGAGTGCTGTTTTCTCAAAAGCAGAGTGTGTTTCTTGTAAGGCGAGCTAGCTTTTGTTTCCCAGTCCTAAACTGAGTTGAATCCCATGCAGTTTCTGGTCCTACGAGCAAGAGTTGTTTTCTGCTAAGAAGAGTCACTATTGCGCTCCCATTGACATACACAGTGCAAATAGCACTTGCGTCTGTTCCCAGCAAGTGCAGTGTATTGGACTGTAGAAAAGCTACTGTTCTTGTCAGTTTCCTAAGCAGAGTTGAACTAGATATGCCCCGTGTGTGTAGGAAGCACAGTTCTTTTGTTCTGAGCAAGCTCACTGTTCGTGGCCCTATAGGAAACACAGGAGAGTAGAAGAGTGCTGTTTTCTCAAAAGCAGAGTGTGTTTATTGTAAGGCGAGCTAGCGTTTGTTTCCCAGTCCTAAACGGAGTTGAATCCCATGCAGTTTCTGGTCCTACAAGCAAGAGTTGTTTTCTGCTAAGAAGAGTCACTATTGTGCTCCCATTGCCATACACAGTGCAAATAGCACTTGCGTCTGTTCCCAGCAAGTGCAGTATATTGGACTGAAGAGAAGCTACTGTTCTTGTCAGTTTCCTAAGCAGCGTTGAACTAGATATGCCCCGTGTGTGTAGGAAGCACAGTTCTTTTGTTCTGAGCAAGCTCACTGTTCTGGCCCTATAGGAAACACAGGAGAGTAAGAAGAGTGCTGTTTTCTCAAAAGCAGAGTGTGTTTCTTGTAAGGCGAGCTAGCGTTTGTTTCCCAGTCCTAAACGGAGTTGAATCCCATGCAGTTTCTGGTCCTATGAGCAAGAGTTGTTTTCTGCTATGAAGAGTCACTATTGCGCTCACATTGCCATACACAGTGCAAATAGCACTAGCGTCTGTTCCCAGCAAGTGCAGTGTATTGGACTGAAGAGAAGCTACTGTTCTTGTCAGTTTCCTAAGCAGAGTTGAACTAGATATGCCCCGTGTGTGTAGGAAGCACAGTTCTTTTGTTCTGAGCAAGCTCACTGTTCTGGCCCTATAGGAAACACAGGAGAGTAGAAGAGTGCTGTTTTCTCAAAAGCAGAGTGTGTTTCTTGTAAGGCGAGCTAGCTTTTGTTTCCCAGTCCTAAACTGAGTTGAATCCCATGCAGTTTCTGGTCCTACGAGCAAGAGTTGTTTTCTGCTAAGAAGAGTCACTATTGCGCTCCCATTCCCATACACAGTGCAAATAGCACTTGTGTCTGTTCCCAGCAAGTGCAGTGCATTGGACTGAAGAGACGCTACTGTTCTTGTCAGTTTCCTAAGCAGAGTTGAACTAGATATGCCCCGTGTGTGTAGGAAGCACAGTTCTTTGTTCTCAGCAAGCTCACTGTTCTGGCCCTATAGGAAACACAGGAGAGTAGAAGAGTGCTGTTTTCTCAAAAGCAGAGTGTGTTTCTTGTAAGGCGAGCTAGCTTTTGTTTCCCAGTCCTAAACTGAGTTGAATCCCATGCAGTTTCTGGTCCTACGAGCAAGAGTTGTTTTCTGCTAAGAAGAGTCACTATTGCGCTCCCATTCCCATACACAGTGCAAATAGCACTTGCGTCTGTTCCCAGCAAGTGCAGTGTATTGGACTGAAGAGAAGCTACTGTTCTTGTCAGTTTCCTAAGCAGAGTTGAACTAGATATGCCCCGTGTGTGTAGGAAGCACAGTTCTTTTGTTCTCAGCAAGCTCACTGTTCTGGCCCTATAGGAAACACAGGAGAGTAGAAGAGTGCTGTTTTCTCAAAAGCAGAGTGTGTTTCTTGTAAGGCGAGCTAGCGTTTTTTTCCCAGTCCTAAACGGAGTTGAATCCCATGCAGTTTCTGGTCCTACGAGCAAGAGTTGTTTTCTGCTAAGAAGAGTCACTATTGCGCTCCCATTGACATACACAGTGCAAATAGCACTTGCGTCTGTTCCCAGCAAGTGCAGTGTATTGGACTGAAGAGAAGCTACTGTTCTTGTCAGTTTCCTAAGCAGAGTGTAACTAGATATGCCCCGTGTGTGTAGGAAGCACAGTTCTTTTGTTCTGAGCAAGCTCACTGTTCTGGCCCTATAGGAAACACAGGAGAGTAGAAGAGTGCTGTTTTCTCAAAAGCAGAGTGTGTTTCTTGTAAGGCGAGCTAGCTTTTGTTTCCCAGTCCTAAACTGAGTTGAATCCCATGCAGTTTCTGGTCCTACGAGCAAGAGTTGTTTTCTGCTAAGAAGAGTCACTATTGCGCTCCCATTGCCATACACAGTGCAAATAGCACTTGCGTCTGTTCCCAGCAAGTGCAGTGTATTGGACTGTAGAAAAGCTACTGTTCTTGTCAGTTTCCTAAGCAGAGTTGAACTAGATATGCCCCGTGTGTGTAGGAAGCACAGTTCTTTTGTTCTGAGCAAGCTCACTGTTCGTGGCCCTATAGGAAACACAGGAGAGTAGAAGAGTGCTGTTTTCTCAAAAGCAGAGTGTGTTTATTGTAAGGCGAGCTAGCGTTTGTTTCCCAGTCCTAAACGGAGTTGAATCCCATGCAGTTTCTGGTCCTACAAGCAAGAGTTGTTTTCTGCTAAGAAGAGTCACTATTGTGCTCCCATTGCCATACACAGTGCAAATAGCACTTGCGTCTGTTCCCAGCAAGTGCAGTATATTGGACTGAAGAGAAGCTACTGTTCTTGTCAGTTTCCTAAGCAGCGTTGAACTAGATATGCCCCGTGTGTGTAGGAAGCACAGTTCTTTTGTTCTGAGCAAGCTCACTGTTCTGGCCCTATAGGAAACACAGGAGAGTAAGAAGAGTGCTGTTTTCTCAAAAGCAGAGTGTGTTTCTTGTAAGGCGAGCTAGCGTTTGTTTCCCAGTCCTAAACGGAGTTGAATCCCATGCAGTTTCTGGTCCTACGAGCAAGAGTTGTTTTCTGCTATGAAGAGTCACTATTGCGCTCACATTGCCATACACAGTGCAAATAGCACTAGCGTCTGTTCCCAGCAAGTGCACTGTATTGGACTGAAGAGAAGCTACTGTTCTTGTCAGTTTCCTAAGCAGAGTTGAACTAGATATGCCCCGTTTGTGTAGGAAGCACAGTTCTTTTGTTCTGAGCAAGCTCACTGTTCTCGCCCTATAGGAAACACAGGAGAGTAGAAGAGTGCTGTTTTCTCAAAAGCAGAGTGTGTTTCTTGTAAGGCGAGCTAGTGTTTGTTTCCCAGTCCTAAACGGAGTTGAATCCCATGCAGTTTCTGGTCCTACGAGCAAGAGTTGTTTTCTGCTAAGAAGAGTCACTATTGCGCTCCCATTCCCATACACAGTGCAAATAGCACTTGCGTCTGTTCCCAGCAAGTGCAGTGCATTGGACTGAAGAGAAGCTACTGTTCTTGTCAGTTTCCTAAGCAGAGTTGAACTAGATATGCCCCGTGTGTGTAGGAAGCACAGTTCTTTTGTTCTCAGCAAGCTCACTGTTCTGGCCCTATAGGAAACACAGGAGAGTAGAAGAGTGCTGTTTTCTCAAAAGCAGAGTGTGTTTCTTGTAAGGCGAGCTAGCTTTTGTTTCCCAGTCCTAAACTGAGTTGAATCCCATGCAGTTTCTGGTCCTACGAGCAAGAGTTGTTTTCTGCTAAGAAGAGTCACTATTGCGCTCCCATTGACATACACAGTGCAAATAGCACTTGCGTCTGTTCCCAGCAAGTGCAGTGTATTGGACTGAAGAGAAGCTACTGTTCTTGTCAGTTTCCTAAGCAGCGTTGAACTAGATATGCCCCGTGTGTGTAGGAAGCACAGTTCTTTTGTTCTGAGCAAGCTCACTGTTCTGGCCCTATAGGAAACACAGGAGAGTAAGAAGAGTGCTGTTTTCTCAAAAGCAGAGTGTGTTTCTTGTAAGGCGAGCTAGCGTTTGTTTCCCAGTCCTAAACGGAGTTGAATCCCATGCAGTTTCTGGTCCTACGAGCAAGAGTTGTTTTCTGCTAAGAAGAGTCACTATTGAGCTCCCTTTGCCATACACAGTGCAAATAGCACTTGCGTCTGTTCCCAGAAAGTGCAGTGTATTGGACTGAAGAGAAGCTACTGTTCTTGTCAGTTTCCTAAGCAGAGTTGAACTAGATATGCCCATGTGTGTAGGAAGCGCAGTTCTTTTGTTCTGAGCAAGCTCACTGTTCTGGCCCTATAGGAAACACAGGAGAGTAGAAGAGTGTTGTTTTCTCAAAAGCAGAGTGTTTTTCTTGTAAGGCGAGCTAGCGTTTGTTTCCCAGTCCTAAACGGAGTTGAATCCCATGCAGTTTCTGGTCCTACGAGCAAGAGTTGTTTTCTGCTAAGAAGAGTCACTATTGCGCTCCCATTGCCATACACAGTGCAAATAGCACTTGCGTCTGTTCCCAGCAAGTGCAGTGTATTGGACTGAAGAGAAGCTACTGTTCTTGTCAGTTTCCTAAGCAGAGTTGAACTAGATATGGCGCGTGTGTGTAGGAAGCACAGTTCTTTTGTTCTGAGCAAGCTCACTGTTCTGTCCCTATAGGAAACACAGGAGAGTAGAAGAGTGCTGTTTTCTCAAAAGCAGAGTGTGTTTCTTGTAAGGCGAGCTAGCGTTTGTTTCCCCGTCCTAAACGGAGTTGAATCCCATGCAGTTTCTGGTCCTACGAGCAAGAGTTGTTTTCTGCTAAGAAGAGTCACTATTGCGCTCCCATTGCCATACCCAGTACAAATAGCACTTGCGTCTGTTCCCAGCAAGTGCAGTGTATTGGACTGAAGAGAAGCTACTGTTCTTGTCAGTTTCCTAAGCAGAGTTGAACTAGATATGGCGCGTGTGTGTAGGAAGCACAGTTCTTTTGTTCTGAGCAAGTTCACTGTTCTGGCTCTATAGGAAACACAGGAGAGTAGAAGAGTGCTGTTTTCTCAAAAGCAGAGTGTGTTTCTTGTAAGGCGAGCTAGCGTTTTTTTCCCAGTCCTAAACGGAGTTGAATCCCATGCAGTTTCTGGTCCTACGAGCAAGAGTTGTTTTCTGCTAAGAAGAGTCACTATTGCGCTCCCATTGCCATACACAGTGCAAATAGCACTTGCGTCTCTTCCCAGCAAGTGCAGTGTATTGGACTGAAGAGAAGCTACTGTTCTTGTCAGTTTCCTAAGCAGAGTGGAACTAGATATGCCCCGTGTGTGTAGGAAGCACAGTTCTTTTGTTCTGAGCAAGCTCACTGTTCTGGCCCTATAGGAAACACAGGAGAGTAGAAGAGTGCTGTTTTCTCAAAAGCAGAGTGTGTTTCTTGTAAGGCGAGCTAGCGTTTGTTTCCCAGTCCTCAACTGAGTTGAATCCCATGCAGTTTCTGGTCCTACGAGCAAGAGTTGTTTTCTGCTAAGAAGAGTCACTATTGCGCTCCCATTGACATACACAGTGCAAATAGCACTTGCGTCTGTTCCCAGCAAGTGCAGTGTATTGGACTGAAGAGAAGCTACTGTTCTTGTCAGTTTCCTAAGCAGAGTGTAACTAGATATGCCCCGTGTGTGTAGGAAGCACAGTTCTTTTGTTCTGAGCAAGCTCACTGTTCTGTCCCTATAGGAAACACAGGAGAGTAGAAGAGTGCTGTTTTCTCAAAAGCAGAGTGTGTTTCTTGTAAGGCGAGCTAGCGTTTGTTTCCCAGTCCTAAACGGAGTTGAATCCCATGCAGTTTCTGGTCCTACGAGCAAGAGTTGTTTTCTGCTAAGAAGAGTCACTATTGCGCTCCCATTGCCATACACAGTGCAAATAGCACTTGCGTCTGTTCCCAGCAAGTGCAGTGTATTGGACTGAAGAGAAGCTACTGTTCTTGTCAGTTTCCTAAGCAGAGTTGCACTAGATATGCCGCGTGTGTGTAAGAAGCACAGTTCTTTTGTTCTGAGCAAGCTCACTGTTCTGGCCCTATAGGAAACACAGGAGAGTAGAAGAGTGCTGTTTTCTCAAAAGCAGAGTGTGTTTCTTGTAAGGCGAGCTAGCGTTTGTTTCCCAGTCCTAAACGGAGTTGAATCCCATGCAGTTTCTGGTCCTACGAGCAAGAGTTGTTTTCTGCTAAGAAGAGTCACTATTGCGCTCCCATTGCCATACACAGTGCAAAAGGCTCTTGCGTCTGTTCCCAGCAAGTGCAGTGTATTGGACTGAAGAGAAGCTACTGTTCTTGTCAGTTTCCTAAGCAGAGTGTAACTAGATATGCCCCGTGTGTGTAGGAAGCACAGTTCTTTTGTTCTGAGCAAGCTCACTGTTCTGGCCCTACAGGAAACACAGGAGAGTAGAAGAGTGCTGTTTTCTCAAAAGCACAGTGTGTTTCTTGTAAGGCGAGCTAGCGTTTGTTTCCCCTTCCTAAACGGAGTTGAATCCCATGCAGTTTCTGGTCCTACTAGCAAGAGTTGTTTTCTGCTAAGAAGAGTCACTATTGCGCTCCCATTGCCATACACAGTGCAAATAGCACTTGCGTCTGTTCCCAGCAAGTGCAGTGTATTGGACTCAAGAGAAACTACTGTTCTTGTCAGTTTCCTAAGCAGAGTGTAACTAGATATGCCCCGTGAGTGTAGGAAGCACAGTTCTTTTGTTCTGAGCAAGCTCACTGTTCTGGCCCTACAGGAAACACAGGAGAGTAGAAGAGTGCTGTTTTCTCAAAAGCAGAGTGTGTTTCTTGTAAGGCGAGCTAGCGTTTGTTTCCCAGTCCTAAACGGAGTTGAATCCCATGCAGTTTCTGGTCCTACGAGCAAGAGTTGTTTTCTGCTAAGAAGAGTCACTATTGTGCTCCCATTGCCATACACAGTGCAAATAGGACTTGCGTCTGTTCCCAGCAAGTGCAGTGCATTGGACTGAAGAGAAGCTACTGTTCTTGTCAGTTTCCTAAGCAGAGTTGAACTAGATATGCCCCGTGTGTGTAGGAAGCACAGTTCTTTTGTTCTGAGCAAGCTCACTGTTCTGGCCCTATAGGAAACACAGGAGAGTAGAAGAGTGCTGTTTTCTCAAAAGCAGAGTGTGTTTCTTGTAAGGCGAGCTAGCGTTTGTTTCCCAGTCCTAAACGGAGTTGAATCCCATGCAGTTTCTGGTCCTACGAGCAAGAGTTGTTTTCTGCTAAGAAGAGTCACTATTGCGCTCCCATTGCCATACACAGTGCAAATAGCACTTGCGTCTGTTCCCAGCAAGTGCAGTGTATTGGACTGAAGAGAAGCTACTGTTCTTGTCAGTTTCCTAAGCAGAGTGTAACTAGATATGCCTCGTGTGTGTAGGAAGCACAGTTCTTTTGTTCTGAGCAAGCTCACTGTTCTGGCCCTATAGGAAACACAGGAGAGTAGAAGAGTGCTGTTTTCTCAAAAGCAGAGTGTGTTTCTTGTAAGGCGAGCTAGCTTTTGTTTCCCAGTCCTAAACTGAGTTGAATCCCATGCAGTTTCTGGTCCTACGAGCAAGAGTTGTTTTCTGCTAAGAAGAGTCACTATTGCGCTCCCATTGCCATACACAGTGCAAATAGCACTTGCGTCTGTTCCCAGCAAGTGCAGTGTATTGGACTGTAGAAAAGCTACTGTTCTTGTCAGTTTCCTAAGCAGAGTTGAACTAGATATGCCCCGTGTGTGTAGGAAGCACAGTTCTTTTGTTCTGAGCAAGCTCACTGTTCTGGCCCTATAGGAAACACAGGAGAGTAGAAGAGTGCTGTTTTCTCAAAAGCAGAGTGTGTTTCTTGTAAGGCTAGCTAGCGTTTGTTTCCCAGTCCTAAACGGAGTTGAATCCCATGCAGTTTCTGGTCCTACAAGCAAGAGTTGTTTTCTGCAAAGAAGAGTCACTATTGTGCTCCCATTTCCATACTCAGTGCAAATAGCACTTGCGTCTGTTCCCAGCAAGTGCAGTGTATTGGACTGAAGAGAAGCTACTGTTCTTGTCAGTTTCCTAAGCAGAGTTGAACTAGATATGCCCCGTGTGTGTAGGAAGCACAGTTCTTTTGTTCTGAGCAAGCTCACTGTTCTGGCCCTATAGGAAACACAGGAGAGTAAGAAGAGTGCTGTTTTCTCAAAAGCGGAGTGTGTTTCTTGTAAGGCGAGCTAGCGTTTGTTTCCCAGTCCTAAACGGAGTTGAATCCCATGCAGTTTCTGTTCCTACGAGCAAGAGTTGTTTTCTGCTAGAAGAGTCACTATTGTGCTCCCTTTGCCATACACAGTGCAAATAGCACTTGCGTCTGTTCCCAGCAAGTGCAGTGTATTGGACTGAAGAGAAGCTACTGTTCTTGTCAGTTTCCTAAGCAGCGTTGAACTAGATATGCCCCGTGTGTGTAGGAAGCACAGTTCTTTTGTTCTCAGCAAGCTCACTGTTCTGGCCCCATAGGAAACACAGGAGAGTAAGAAGAGTGCTGTTTTCTCAAAAGCAGAGTGTGTTTCTTGTAAGGCGAGCTAGCGTTTGTTTCCCAGTCCTAAACGGAGTTGAATCCCATGCAGTTTCTGGTCCTATGAGCAAGAGTTGTTTTCTGCTATGAAGAGTCACTATTGCGCTCACATTGCCATACACAGTGCAAATAGCACTAGCGTCTGTTCCCAGCAAGTGCAGTGTATTGGACTGAAGAGAAGCTACTGTTCTTGTCAGTTTCCTAAGCAGAGTTGAACTAGATATGCCCCGTGTGTGTAGGAAGCACAGTTCTTTTGTTCTGAGCAAGCTCACTGTTCTGGCCCTATAGGAAACACAGGAGAGTAGAAGAGTGCTGTTTTCTCAAAAGCAGAGTGTGTTTCTTGTAAGGCGAGCTAGTGTTTGTTTCCCAGTCCTAAACGGAGTTGAATCCCATGCAGTTTCTGGTCCTACGAGCAAGAGTTGTTTTCTGCTAAGAAGAGTCACTATTGCGCTCCCATTCCCATACACAGTGCAAATAGCACTTGTGTCTGTTCCCAGCAAGTGCAGTGCATTGGACTGAAGAGACGCTACTGTTCTTGTCAGTTTCCTAAGCAGAGTTGAACTAGATATGCCCCGTGTGTGTAGGAAGCACAGTTTTTTGTTCTCAGCAAGCTCACTGTTCTGGCCCTATAGGAAACACAGGAGAGTAGAAGAGTGCTGTTTTCTCAAAAGCAGAGTGTGTTTCTTGTAAGGCGAGCTAGCTTTTGTTTCCCAGTCCTAAACTGAGTTGAATCCCATGCAGTTTCTGGTCCTACGAGCAAGAGTTGTTTTCGGCTAAGAAGAGTCACTATTGCGCTCCCATTCCCATACACAGTGCAAATAGCACTTGCGTCTGTTCCCAGCAAGTGCAGTGTATTGGACTGAAGAGAAGCTACTGTTCTTGTCAGTTTCCTAAGCAGAGTTGAACTAGATATGCCCCGTGTGTGTAGGAAGCACAGTTCTTTTGTTCTCAGCAAGCTCACTGTTCTGTCCCTATAGGAAACACAGGAGAGTAGAAGAGTGCTGTTTTCTCAAAAGCAGAGTGTGTTTCTTGTAAGGCGAGCTAGCGTTTTTTTCCCAGTCCTAAACGGAGTTGAATCCCATGCAGTTTCTGGTCCTACGAGCAAGAGTTGTTTTCTGCTAAGAAGAGTCACTATTGCGCTCCCATTGACATACACAGTGCAAATAGCACTTGCGTCTGTTCCCAGCAAGTGCAGTGTATTGGACTGAAGAGAAGCTACTGTTCTTGTCAGTTTCCTAAGCAGAGTGTAACTAGATATGCCCCGTGTGTGTAGGAAGCACAGTTCTTTTGTTCTGAGCAAGCTCACTGTTCTGGCCCTATAGGAAACACAGGAGAGTAGAAGAGTGCTGTTTTCTCAAAAGCAGAGTGTGTTTCTTGTAAGGCGAGCTAGCTTTTGTTTCCCAGTCCTAAACTGAGTTGAATCCCATGCAGTTTCTGGTCCTACGAGCAAGAGTTGTTTTCTGCTAAGAAGAGTCACTATTGCGCTCCCATTGCCATACACAGTGCAAATAGCACTTGCGTCTGTTCCCAGCAAGTGCAGTGTATTGGACTGTAGAAAAGCTACTGTTCTTGTCAGTTTCCTAAGCAGAGTTGAACTAGATATGGCGCGTGTGTGTAGGAAGCACAGTTCTTTTGTTCTGAGCAAGCTCACTGTTCTGGCCCTATAGGAAACACAGGAGAGTAAGAAGAGTGCTGTTTTCTCAAAAGCAGAGTGTGTTTCTTGTAAGGCGAGCTAGCGTTTGTTTCCCAGTCCTAAACGGAGTTGAATCCCATGCAGTTTCTGGTCCTACGAGCAAGAGTTGTTTTCTGCTATGAAGAGTCACTATTGTGCTCACATTGCCATACACAGTGCAAATAGCACTAGCGTCTGTTCCCAGCAAGTGCACTGTATTGGACTGAAGAGAAGCTACTGTTCTTGTCAGTTTCCTAAGCAGAGTTGAACTAGATATGCCCCGTTTGTGTAGGAAGCACAGTTCTTTTGTTCTGAGCAAGCTCACTGTTCTGGCCCTATAGGAAACACAGGAGAGTAGAAGAGTGCTGTTTTCTCAAAAGCAGAGTGTGTTTCTTGTAAGGCGAGCTAGCGTTTGTTTCCCAGTCCTAAACGGAGTTGAATCCCATGCAGTTTCTGGTCCTACGAGCAAGAGTTGTTTTCTGCTAAGAAGAGTCACTATTGCGCTCCCATTCCCATACACAGTGCAAATAGCACTTGCGTCTGTTCCCAGCAAGTGCAGTGCATTGGACTGAAGAGAAGCTACTGTTCTTGTCAGTTTCCTAAGCAGAGTGTAACTAGATATGCCCCGTGTGTGTAGGAAGCACAGTTCTTTTGTTCTCAGCAAGCTCACTGTTCTGGCCCTATAGGAAACACAGGAGAGTAGAAGAGTGCTGTTTTCTCAAAAGCAGAGTGTGTTTCTTGTAAGGCGAGCTAGCTTTTGTTTCCCAGTCCTAAACTGAGTTGAATCCCATGCAGTTTCTGGTCCTACGAGCAAGAGTTGTTTTCTGCTAAGAAGAGTCACTATTGCGCTCCCATTGACATACACAGTGCAAATAGCACTTGCGTCTGTTCCCAGCAAGTGCAGTGTATTGGACTGAAGAGAAGCTACTGTTCTTGTCAGTTTCCTAAGCAGCGTTGAACTAGATATGCCCCGTGTGTGTAGGAAGCACAGTTCTTTTGTTCTGAGCAAGCTCACTGTTCTGGCCCTATAGGAAACACAGGAGAGTAAGAAGAGTGCTGTTTTCTCAAAAGCAGAGTGTGTTTCTTGTAAGGCGAGCTAGCGTTTGTTTCCCAGTCCTAAACGGAGTTGAATCCCATGCAGTTTCTGGTCCTACGAGCAAGAGTTGTTTTCTGCTAAGAAGAGTCACTATTGAGCTCCCTTTGCCATACACAGTGCAAATAGCACTTGCGTCTGTTCCCAGAAAGTGCAGTGTATTGGACTGAAGAGAAGCTACTGTTCTTGTCAGTTTCCTAAGCAGAGTTGAACTAGATATGCCCATGTGTGTAGGAAGCGCAGTTCTTTTGTTCTGAGCAAGCTCACTGTTCTGGCCCTATAGGAAACACAGGAGAGTAGAAGAGTGTTGTTTTCTCAAAAGCAGAGTGTTTTTCTTGTAAGGCGAGCTAGCGTTTGTTTCCCAGTCCTAAACGGAGTTGAATCCCATGCAGTTTCTGGTCCTACGAGCAAGAGTTGTTTTCTGCTAAGAAGAGTCACTATTGCGCTCCCATTGCCATACACAGTGCAAATAGCACTTGCGTCTGTTCCCAGCAAGTGCAGTGTATTGGACTGAAGAGAAGCTACTGTTCTTGTCAGTTTCCTAAGCAGAGTTGAACTAGATATGGCGCGTGTGTGTAGGAAGCACAGTTCTTTTGTTCTGAGCAAGCTCACTGTTCTGTCCCTATAGGAAACACAGGAGAGTAGAAGAGTGCTGTTTTCTCAAAAGCAGAGTGTGTTTCTTGTAAGGCGAGCTAGCGTTTGTTTCCCCGTCCTAAACGGAGTTGAATCCCATGCAGTTTCTGGTCCTACGAGCAAGAGTTGTTTTCTGCTAAGAAGAGTCACTATTGAGCTCCCTTTGCCATACACAGTGCAAATAGCACTTGCGTCTGTTCCCAGAAAGTGCAGTGTATTGGACTGAAGAGAAGCTACTGTTCTTGTCAGTTTCCTAAGCAGAGTTGAACTAGATATGCCCATGTGTGTAGGAAGCGCAGTTCTTTTGTTCTGAGCAAGCTCACTGTTCTGGCCCTATAGGAAACACAGGAGAGTAGAAGAGTGTTGTTTTCTCAAAAGCAGAGTGTTTTTCTTGTAAGGCGAGCTAGCGTTTGTTTCCCAGTCCTAAACGGAGTTGAATCCCATGCAGTTTCTGGTCCTACGAGCAAGAGTTGTTTTCTGCTAAGAAGAGTCACTATTGCGCTCCCATTGCCATACACAGTGCAAATAGCACTTGCGTCTGTTCCCAGCAAGTGCAGTGTATTGGACTGAAGAGAAGCTACTGTTCTTGTCAGTTTCCTAAGCAGAGTTGAACTAGATATGGCGCGTGTGTGTAGGAAGCACAGTTCTTTTGTTCTGAGCAAGCTCACTGTTCTGTCCCTATAGGAAACACAGGAGAGTAGAAGAGTGCTGTTTTCTCAAAAGCAGAGTGTGTTTCTTGTAAGGCGAGCTAGCGTTTGTTTCCCCGTCCTAAACGGAGTTGAATCCCATGCAGTTTCTGGTCCTACGAGCAAGAGTTGTTTTCTGCTAAGAAGAGTCACTATTGCGCTCCCATTGCCATACCCAGTGCAAATAGCACTTGCGTCTGTTCCCAGCAAGTGCAGTGTATTGGACTGAAGAGAAGCTACTGTTCTTGTCAGTTTCCTAAGCAGAGTTGAACTAGATATGGCGCGTGTGTGTAGGAAGCACAGTTCTTTTGTTCTGAGCAAGTTCACTGTTCTGGCTCTATAGGAAACACAGGAGAGTAGAAGAGTGCTGTTTTCTCAAAAGCAGAGTGTGTTTCTTGTAAGGCGAGCTAGCGTTTTTTTCCCAGTCCTAAACGGAGTTGAATCCCATGCAGTTTCTGGTCCTACGAGCAAGAGTTGTTTTCTGCTAAGAAGAGTCACTATTGCGCTCCCATTGCCATACACAGTGCAAATAGCACTTGCGTCTCTTCCCAGCAAGTGCAGTGTATTGGACTGAAGAGAAGCTACTGTTCTTGTCAGTTTCCTAAGCAGAGTGTAACTAGATATGCCCCGTGTGTGTAGGAAGCACAGTTCTTTTGTTCTGAGCAAGCTCACTGTTCTGGCCCTATAGGAAACACAGGAGAGTAGAAGAGTGCTGTTTTCTCAAAAGCAGAGTGTGTTTCTTGTAAGGCGAGCTAGCGTTTGTTTCCCAGTCCTCAACTGAGTTGAATCCCATGCAGTTTCTGGTCCTACGAGCAAGAGTTGTTTTCTGCTAAGAAGAGTCACTATTGCGCTCCCATTGACATACACAGTGCAAATAGCACTTGCGTCTGTTCCCAGCAAGTGCAGTGTATTGGACTGAAGAGAAGCTACTGTTCTTGTCAGTTTCCTAAGCAGAGTGTAACTAGATATGCCCCGTGTGTGTAGGAAGCACAGTTCTTTTGTTCTGAGCATGCTCACTGTTCTGGCCCTATATTAAACACAGGAGAGTAGAAGAGTGCTGTTTTATCAAAAGCAGAGTGTGTTTCTTGTAAGGCGAGCTAGCGTTTGTTTCCCAGTCCTAAACGGAGTTGAATCCCATGCAGTTTCTGGTCCTACGAGCAAGAGTTGTTTTCTGCTAAGAAGAGTCACTATTGCGCTCCCATTGCCATACACAGTGCAAATAGCACTTGCGTCTGTTCCCAGCAAGTGCAGTGTATTGGACTGAAGAGAAGCTACTGTTCTTGTCAGTTTCCTAAGCAGAGTTGCACTAGATATGCCGCGTGTGTGTAAGAAGCACAGTTCTTTTGTTCTGAGCAAGCTCACTGTTCTGGCCCTAAAGGAAACACAGGAGAGTAGAAGAGTGCTGTTTTCTCAAAAGCAGAGTGTGTTTCTTGTAAGGCGAGCTAGCGTTTGTTTCCCAGTCCTAAACGGAGTTGAATCCCATGCAGTTTCTGGTCCTACGAGCAAGAGTTGTTTTCTGCTAAGAAGAGTCACTATTGCGCTCCCATTGCCATACACAGTGCAAAAGGCTCTTGCGTCTGTTCCCAGCAAGTGCAGTGTATTGGACTGAAGAGAAGCTACTGTTCTTGTCAGTTTCCTAAGCAGAGTGTAACTAGATATGCCCCGTGTGTGTAGGAAGCACAGTTCTTTTGTTCTGAGCAAGCTCACTGTTCTGGCCCTACAGGAAACACAGGAGAGTAGAAGAGTGCTGTTTTCTCAAAAGCACAGTGTGTTTCTTGTAAGGCGAGCTAGCGTTTGTTTCCCCTTCCTAAACGGAGTTGAACCCCATGCAGTTTCTGGTCCTATGAGCAAGAGTTGTTTTCTGCTAAGAAGAGTCACTATTGTGCTCCCATTGCCATACACAGTGCAAATAGCACTTGCGTCTGTTCCCAGCAAGTGCAGTGTATTGGACTGAAGAGAAGCTACTGTTCTTGTCAGTTTCCTAAGCAGAGTGTAACTAGATATGGCCCGTGTGTGTAGGAAGCACAGTTCTTTTGTTCTGAGCAAGCTCACTGTTTTGGCCCTATAGGAAACACAGGAGAGTAGAAGAGTGCTGTTTTCTCAAAAGCAGAGTGTGTTTCTTGTAAGGCGAGCTACGTTTCTTTCCCAGTCCTAAACGGAGTTGAATCCCATGCAGTTTCTGGTCCTACGAGCAAGAGTTGTTTTCTGCTAAGAAGAGTCACTATTACGCTCCCGTTGCCATACACAGTGCAAATAGCACTTGCGTCTGTTCCCAGCAAGTACAGTGTATTGGACTGAAGAGAAGCTACTGTTCTTGTCAGTTTCCTAAGCAGAGTGTAACTAGATATGAACCGTGTGTGTAGGAAGCACAGTTCTTTTGTTCTGAGCAAGCTCACTGTTCTGGCCCTATAGGAAACACAGGAGAGTAGAAGAGTGCTGTTTTCTCAAAAGCAGAGTGTTTTTCTTGTAAGGCGAGCTAGCGTTTGTTTCCCAGTCCTAAACGGAGTTGAATCCTATGCAGTTTCTGGTCCTACGAGCAAGAGTTGTTTTCTGCTAAGAAGAGTCACTATTGCGCTCCCATTGCCATACACAGTGCAAATAGCACTTGCGTCTGTTCCCAGCAAGTGCAGTGTATTGGACTGAAGAGAAGCTACTGTTCTTGTCAGTTTCCTAAGCAGAGTTGAACTAGATATGCCCCGTGTGTGTAGGAAGCACAGTTCTTTTGTTCTGAGCAAGCTCACTGTTCTGGCCCTATAGGAAACACAGGAGAGTAGAAGAGTGCTGTTTTTTCAAAAGCAGAGTGTTTTTCTTGTAAGGCGAGCTAGCGTTTGTTTCCCAGTCCTAAACGGAGTTGAATCCCATGCAGTTTCTGGTCCTACGAGCAAGAGTTGTTTTCTGCTAAGAAGAGTCACTATTGCGCTCCCATTGCCATACACAGTGCAAATAGCACTTGCGTCTGTTCCCAGCAAGTGCAGTGTATTGGACTGAAGAGAAGCTACTGTTCTTGTCAGTTTCCTAAGCAGAGTTGAACTAGATATGGCCCGTGTGTGTAGGAAGCACAGTTCTTTTTTTCTGAGCAAGCTCACTGTTCTGTCCCTATAGGAAACACAGGAGAGTAGAAGAGTGCTGTTTTCTCAAAAGCAGAATGTGTTTCTTGTAAGGCGAGCTAGCGTTTGTTTCCCAGTCCTAAACGGAGTTGAATCCCATGCAGTTTCTGGTCCTACGAGCAAGAGTTGTTTTCTGCTAAGAAGAGTCACTATTGCGCTCCCATTGACATACACAGTGCAAAAGGCTCTTGCGTCTGTTCCCAGAAAGTGCAGTGTATTGGACTGAAGAGAAGCTACTGTTCTTGTCAGTTTCCTAAGCAGAGTTGAACTAGATATGCCCCGTGTGTGTAGGAAGCACAGTTCTTTTGTTCTGAGCAAGCTCACTGTTCTGGCCCTACAGGAAACACAGGAGAGTAGAAGAGTGCTGTTTTCTCAAAAGCACAGTGTGTTTCTTGTAAGGCGAGCTAGCGTTTGTTTCCCAGTCCTAAACGGAGTTGAATCCCATGCAGTTTCTGGTCCTACGAGCAAGAGTTGTTTTCTGCTAAGAAGAGTCACTATTGTGCTCCCATTGCCATACACAGTGCAAATAGCACTTGCGTCTGTTCCCAGCAAGTGCAGTGTATTGGACTGAAGAGAAGCTACTGTTCTTGTCAGTTTCCTAAGCAGAGTGTAACTAGATATGGCCCGTGTGTGTAGGAAGCACAGTTCTTTTGTTCTGAGCAAGCTCACTGTTTTGGCCCTATAGGAAACACAGGAGAGTAGAAGAGTGCTGTTTTCTCAAAAGCAGAGTGTGTTTCTTGTAAGGCGAGCTACGTTTCTTTCCCAGTCCTAAACGGAGTTGAATCCCATGCAGTTTCTGGTCCTACGAGCAAGAGTTGTTTTCTGCTAAGAAGAGTCACTATTGCGCTCCCGTTGCCATACACAGTGCAAATAGCACTTGCGTCTGTTCCCAGCAAGTACAGTGTATTGGACTGAAGAGAAGCTACTGTTCTTGTCAGTTTCCTAAGCAGAGTGTAACTAGATATGAACCGTGTGTGTAGGAAGCACAGTTCTTTTGTTCTGAGCAAGCTCACTGTTCTGGCCCTATAGGAAACACAGGAGAGTAGAAGAGTGCTGTTTTCTCAAAAGCAGAGTGTTTTTCTTGTAAGGCGAGCTAGCGTTTGTTTCCCAGTCCTAAACGGAGTTGAATCCTATGCAGTTTCTGGTCCTACGAGCAAGAGTTGTTTTCTGCTAAGAAGAGTCACTATTGCGCTCCCATTGCCATACACAGTGCAAATAGCACTTGCGTCTGTTCCCAGCAAGTGCAGTGTATTGGACTGAAGAGAAGCTACTGTTCTTGTCAGTTTCCTAAGCAGAGTTGAACTAGATATGCCCCGTGTGTGTAGGAAGCACAGTTCTTTTGTTCTGAGCA
Organism: Peromyscus eremicus; assembly: GCF_949786415.1. NCBI lineage: Eukaryota > Metazoa > Chordata > Mammalia > Rodentia > Cricetidae > Peromyscus > Peromyscus eremicus. The sequence goes on along the minus strand of NW_026734647.1, from coordinate 25,451 downwards.
AGCTCACTGTTCTGGCCCTATAGGAAACACAGGAGAGTAGAAGAGTGCTGTTTTTTCAAAAGCAGAGTGTTTTTCTTGTAAGGCGAGCTAGCGTTTGTTTCCCAGTCCTAAACGGAGTTGAATCCCATGCAGTTTCTGGTCCTACGAGCAAGAGTTGTTTTCTGCTAAGAAGAGTCACTATTGCGCTCCCATTGCCATACACAGTGCAAATAGCACTTGCGTCTGTTCCCAGCAAGTGCAGTGTATTGGACTGAAGAGAAGCTACTGTTCTTGTCAGTTTCCTAAGCAGAGTTGAACTAGATATGGCCCGTGTGTGTAGGAAGCACAGTTCTTTTTTTCTGAGCAAGCTCACTGTTCTGTCCCTATAGGAAACACAGGAGAGTAGAAGAGTGCTGTTTTCTCAAAAGCAGAATGTGTTTCTTGTAAGGCGAGCTAGCGTTTGTTTCCCAGTCCTAAACGGAGTTGAATCCCATGCAGTTTCTGGTCCTACGAGCAAGAGTTGTTTTCTGCTAAGAAGAGTCACTATTGCGCTCCCATTGACATACACAGTGCAAAAGGCTCTTGCGTCTGTTCCCAGAAAGTGCAGTGTATTGGACTGAAGAGAAGCTACTGTTCTTGTCAGTTTCCTAAGCAGAGTTGAACTAGATATGCCCCGTGTGTGTAGGAAGCACAGTTCTTTTGTTCTGAGCAAGCTCACTGTTCTGGCCCTACAGGAAACACAGGAGAGTAGAAGAGTGCTGTTTTCTCAAAAGCACAGTGTGTTTCTTGTAAGGCGAGCTAGCGTTTGTTTCCCAGTCCTAAACGGAGTTGAATCCCATGCAGTTTCTGGTCCTACGAGCAAGAGTTGTTTTCTGCTAAGAAGAGTCACTATTGTGCTCCCTTTGCCATACACAGTGCAAATAGCACTTGCGTCTGTTCCCAGAAAGTGCAGTGTATTGGACTGAAGAGAAGCTACTGTTCTTGTCAGTTTCCTAAGCAGAGTTGAACTAGATATGCCCATGTGTGTAGGAAGCGCAGTTCTTTGTTCTGAGCAAGCTCACTGTTCTGGCCCTATAGGAAACACAGGAGAGTAGAAGAGTGTTGTTTTCTCAAAAGCAGAGTGTTTTTCTTGTAAGGCGAGCTAGCGTTTGTTTCCCAGTCCTAAACGGAGTTGAATCCCATGCAGTTTCTGGTCCTACGAGCAAGAGTTGTTTTCTGCTAAGAAGAGTCACTATTAAGCTCCCATTGCCATACACAGTGCAAATAGCACTTGCGTCTGTTCCCAGCAAGTGCAGTGTATTGGACTGAAGAGAAGCTACTGTTCTTGTCAGTTTCCTAAGCAGAGTTGAACTAGATATGGCGCGTGTGTGTAGGAAGCACAGTTCTTTTGTTCTGAGCAAGCTCACTGTTCTGTCCCTATAGGAAACACAGGAGAGTAGAAGAGTGCTGTTTTCTCAAAAGCAGAGTGTGTTTCTTGTAAGGCGAGCTAGCGTTTGTTTCCCCGTCCTAAACGGAGTTGAATCCCATGCAGTTTCTGGTCCTACAAGCAAGAGTTGTTTTCTGCTAAGAAGAGTCACTATTGCGCTCCCATTGCCATACACAGTGCAAATAGCACTTGCGTCTCTTCCCAGCAAGTGCAGTGTATTGGACTGAAGAGAAGCTACTGTTCTTGTCAGTTTCCTAAGCAGAGTTGAACTAGATATGGCGCATGTGTGTAGGAAGCACAGTTCTTTTGTTCTGAGCAAGCTCACTGTTCTGGCCCTATAGGAAACACAGGAGAGTAGAAGAGTGCTGTTTTTTCAAAAGCAGAGTGTGTTTCTTGTAAGGCGAGCTAGCGTTTGTTTCCCCGTCCTAAACGGAGTTGAATCCCATGCAGTTTCTGGTCCTACGAGCAAGAGTTGTTTTCTGCTAAGAAGAGTCACTATTGCGCTCCCATTGCCATACACAGTGCAAAAGGCTCTTGCGTCTGTTCCCAGCAAGTGCAGTGTATTGGACTGAAGAGAAGCTACTGTTCTTGTCAGTTTCCTAAGCAGAGTTGAACTAGATATGCCCCGTGTGTGTAGGAAGCACAGTTCTTTTGTTCTGAGCAAGCTCACTGTTCTGGCCCTACAGGAAACACAGGAGAGTAGAAGAGTGCTGTTTTCTCAAAAGCACAGTGTGTTTCTTGTAAGGCGAGCTAGCGTTTGTTTCCCAGTCCTAAACGGAGTTGAATCCCATGCAGTTTCTGGTCCTACGAGCAAGAGTTGTTTTCTGCTAAGAAGAGTCACTATTGTGCTCCCTTTGCCATACACAGTGCAAATAGCACTTGCGTCTGTTCCCAGAAAGTGCAGTGTATTGGACTGAAGAGAAGCTACTGTTCTTGTCAGTTTCCTAAGCAGAGTTGAACTAGATATGCCCATGTGTGTAGGAAGCGCAGTTCTTTTGTTCTGAGCAAGCTCACTGTTCTGGCCCTATAGGAAACACAGGAGAGTAGAAGAGTGCTGTTTTCTCAAAAGCAGAGTGTTGTTCTTGTAAGGCGAGCTAGCGTTTGTTTCCCAGTCCTAAACGGAGTTGAATCCCATGCAGTTTCTGGTCCTACAACCAAGAGTTGTTTTCTGCTAAGAAGAGTCACTATTGTGCTCCCTTTGCCATACACAGTGCAAATAGCACTTGTGTCTGTTCCCAGCAAGTGCAGTGTATTGGACTGAAGAGAAGCTACTGTTCTTGTCAGTTTCCTAAGCCGAGTTGAACTAGATATGCCCCGTGTGTGTAGGAAGCACAGTTCTTTTGTTCTGAGCAAGCTCATGTTCTGGCCCTATAGGAAACACAGGAGAGTAAGAAGAGTGCTGTTTTCTCAAAAGCAGAGTGTGTTTCTTGTAAGGCGAGCTAGCGTTTGTTTCCCCGTCCTAAACGGAGTTGAATCCCATGCAGTTTCTGGTCCTACAACCAAGAGTTGTTTTCTGCTAAGAAGAGTCACTATTGTGCTCCCATTGCCATACACAGTGCAAATAGCACTTGCGTCTGTTCCCAGCAATTGCAGTGTATTGGACTGAAGAGAAGCTACTGTTCTTGTCAGTTTCCTAAGCAGCGTTGAACTAGATATGCCCCGTGTGTGTAGGAAGCACAGTTCTTTTGTTCTGAGCAAGCTCACTGTTCTGGCCCTATAGGAAACACAGGAGAGTAAGAAGAGTGCTGTTTTCTCAAAAGCAGAGTGTGTTTCTTGTAAGGCGAGCTAGCGTTTGTTTCCCAGTCCTAAGCGGAGTTGAATCCCATGCAGTTTCTGGTCCTACGAGCAAGAGTTGTTTTCTGCTAAGAAGAGTCACTATTGTGCTCCCATTGCCATACACAGTGCAAATAGCACTTGCGTCTGTTCCCAGCAAGTGCAGTGTATTGGACTGAAGAGAAGCTACTGTTCTTGTCAGTTTCCTAAGCAGAGTTGAACTAGATATGCCCCGTGTGTGTAGGAAGCACAGTTCTTTTGTTCTGAGCAAGCTCACTGTTCTGGCCCTATAGGAAACACAGGAGAGTAGAAGAGTGCTGTTTTCTCAAAAGCAGAGTGTGTTTCTTGTAAGGCGAGCTAGTGTTTGTTTCCCAGTCCTAAACGGAGTTGAATCCCATGCAGTTTCTGGTCCTACGAGCAAGAGTTGTTTTCTGCTAAGAAGAGTCACTATTGCGCTCCCATTCCCATACACAGTGCAAATAGCACTTGCGTCTGTTCCCAGCAAGTGCAGTGCATTGGACTGAAGAGAAGCTACTGTTCTTGTCAGTTTCCTAAGCAGAGTTGAACTAGATATGCCCCGTGTGTGTAGGAAGCACAGTTCTTTTGTTCTCAGCAAGCTCACTGTTCTGGCCCTATAGGAAACACAGGAGAGTAGAAGAGTGCTGTTTTCTCAAAAGCAGAGTGTGTTTCTTGTAAGGCGAGCTAGCTTTTGTTTCCCAGTCCTCAACTGAGTTGAATCCCATGCAGTTTCTGGTCCTACGAGCAAGAGTTGTTTTCTGCAAAGAAGAGTCACTATTGTGCTCCCATTGCCATACACAGTGCAAATAGCACTTGCGTCTGTTCCCAGCAAGTGCAGTGTATTGGACTGAAGAGAAGCTACTGTTCTTGTCAGTTTCCTAAGCAGAGTTGAACTAGATATGCCCCGTGTGTGTAGGAAGCACAGTTCTTTTGTTCTGAGCAAGCTCACTGTTCTGGCCCTATAGGAAACACAGGAGAGTAGAAGAGTGCTGTTTTTTCAAAAGCAGAGTGTTTTTCTTGTAAGGCGAGCTAGCGTTTGTTTCCCAGTCCTAAACGGAGTTGAATCCCATGCAGTTTCTGGTCCTACGAGCAAGAGTTGTTTTCTGCTAAGAAGAGTCACTATTGCGCTCCCATTGCCATACACAGTGCAAATAGCACTTGCGTCTGTTCCCAGCAAGTGCAGTGTATTGGACTGAAGAGAAGCTACTGTTCTTGTCAGTTTCCTAAGCAGAGTTGAACTAGATATGGCCCGTGTGTGTAGGAAGCACAGTTCTTTTTTTCTGAGCAAGCTCACTGTTCTGTCCCTATAGGAAACACAGGAGAGTAGAAGAGTGCTGTTTTCTCAAAAGCAGAATGTGTTTCTTGTAAGGCGAGCTAGCGTTTGTTTCCCAGTCCTAAACGGAGTTGAATCCCATGCAGTTTCTGGTCCTACGAGCAAGAGTTGTTTTCTGCTAAGAAGAGTCACTATTGCGCTCCCATTGACATACACAGTGCAAAAGGCTCTTGCGTCTGTTCCCAGAAAGTGCAGTGTATTGGACTGAAGAGAAGCTACTGTTCTTGTCAGTTTCCTAAGCAGAGTTGAACTAGATATGCCCCGTGTGTGTAGGAAGCACAGTTCTTTTGTTCTGAGCAAGCTCACTGTTCTGGCCCTACAGGAAACACAGGAGAGTAGAAGAGTGCTGTTTTCTCAAAAGCACAGTGTGTTTCTTGTAAGGCGAGCTAGCGTTTGTTTCCCAGTCCTAAACGGTGTTGAATCCCATGCAGTTTCTGGTCCTACGAGCAAGAGTTGTTTTCTGCTAAGAAGAGTCACTATTGTGCTCCCATTGCCATACACAGTGCAAATAGCACTTGCGTCTGTTCCCAGCAAGTGCAGTGTATTGGACTGAAGAGAAGCTACTGTTCTTGTCAGTTTCCTAAGCAGAGTGTAACTAGATATGGCCCGTGTGTGTAGGAAGCACAGTTCTTTTGTTCTGAGCAAGCTCACTGTTTTGGCCCTATAGGAAACACAGGAGAGTAGAAGAGTGCTGTTTTCTCAAAAGCAGAGTGTGTTTCTTGTAAGGCGAGCTACGTTTCTTTCCCAGTCCTAAATGGAGTTGAATCCCATGCAGTTTCTGGTCCTACGAGCAAGAGTTGTTTTCTGCTAAGAAGAGTCACTATTGCGCTCCCGTTGCCATACACAGTGCAAATAGCACTTGCGTCTGTTCCCAGCAAGTACAGTGTATTGGACTGAAGAGAAGCTACTGTTCTTGTCAGTTTCCTAAGCAGAGTGTAACTAGATATGAACCGTGTGTGTAGGAAGCACAGTTCTTTTGTTCTGAGCAAGCTCACTGTTCTGGCCCTATAGGAAACACAGGAGAGTAGAAGAGTGCTGTTTTCTCAAAAGCAGAGTGTTTTTCTTGTAAGGCGAGCTAGCGTTTGTTTCCCAGTCCTAAACGGAGTTGAATCCTATGCAGTTTCTGGTCCTACGAGCAAGAGTTGTTTTCTGCTAAGAAGAGTCACTATTGCGCTCCCATTGCCATACACAGTGCAAATAGCACTTGCGTCTGTTCCCAGCAAGTGCAGTGTATTGGACTGAAGAGAAGCTACTGTTCTTGTCAGTTTCCTAAGCAGAGTTGAACTAGATATGCCCCGTGTGTGTAGGAAGCACAGTTCTTTTGTTCTGAGCAAGCTCACTGTTCTGGCCCTATAGGAAACACAGGAGAGTAGAAGAGTGCTGTTTTTTCAAAAGCAGAGTGTTTTTCTTGTAAGGCGAGCTAGCGTTTGTTTCCCAGTCCTAAACGGAGTTGAATCCCATGCAGTTTCTGGTCCTACGAGCAAGAGTTGTTTTCTGCTAAGAAGAGTCACTATTGCGCTCCCATTGCCATACACAGTGCAAATAGCACTTGCGTCTGTTCCCAGCAAGTGCAGTGTATTGGACTGAAGAGAAGCTACTGTTCTTGTCAGTTTCCTAAGCAGAGTTGAACTAGATATGGCCCGTGTGTGTAGGAAGCACAGTTCTTTTTTTCTGAGCAAGCTCACTGTTCTGTCCCTATAGGAAACACAGGAGAGTAGAAGAGTGCTGTTTTCTCAAAAGCAGAATGTGTTTCTTGTAAGGCGAGCTAGCGTTTGTTTCCCAGTCCTAAACGGAGTTGAATCCCATGCAGTTTCTGGTCCTACGAGCAAGAGTTGTTTTCTGCTAAGAAGAGTCACTATTGCGCTCCCATTGACATACACAGTGCAAAAGGCTCTTGCGTCTGTTCCCAGAAAGTGCAGTGTATTGGACTGAAGAGAAGCTACTGTTCTTGTCAGTTTCCTAAGCAGAGTTGAACTAGATATGCCCCGTGTGTGTAGGAAGCACAGTTCTTTTGTTCTGAGCAAGCTCACTGTTCTGGCCCTACAGGAAACACAGGAGAGTAGAAGAGTGCTGTTTTCTCAAAAGCACAGTGTGTTTCTTGTAAGGCGAGCTAGCGTTTGTTTCCCAGTCCTAAACGGAGTTGAATCCCATGCAGTTTCTGGTCCTACGAGCAAGAGTTGTTTTCTGCTAAGAAGAGTCACTATTGTGCTCCCTTTGCCATACACAGTGCAAATAGCACTTGCGTCTGTTCCCAGAAAGTGCAGTGTATTGGACTGAAGAGAAGCTACTGTTCTTGTCAGTTTCCTAAGCAGAGTTGAACTAGATATGCCCATGTGTGTAGGAAGCGCAGTTCTTTGTTCTGAGCAAGCTCACTGTTCTGGCCCTATAGGAAACACAGGAGAGTAGAAGAGTGTTGTTTTCTCAAAAGCAGAGTGTTTTTCTTGTAAGGCGAGCTAGCGTTTGTTTCCCAGTCCTAAACGGAGTTGAATCCCATGCAGTTTCTGGTCCTACGAGCAAGAGTTGTTTTCTGCTAAGAAGAGTCACTATTAAGCTCCCATTGCCATACACAGTGCAAATAGCACTTGCGTCTGTTCCCAGCAAGTGCAGTGTATTGGACTGAAGAGAAGCTACTGTTCTTGTCAGTTTCCTAAGCAGAGTTGAACTAGATATGGCGCGTGTGTGTAGGAAGCACAGTTCTTTTGTTCTGAGCAAGCTCACTGTTCTGTCCCTATAGGAAACACAGGAGAGTAGAAGAGTGCTGTTTTCTCAAAAGCAGAGTGTGTTTCTTGTAAGGCGAGCTAGCGTTTGTTTCCCCGTCCTAAACGGAGTTGAATCCCATGCAGTTTCTGGTCCTACAAGCAAGAGTTGTTTTCTGCTAAGAAGAGTCACTATTGCGCTCCCATTGCCATACACAGTGCAAATAGCACTTGCGTCTCTTCCCAGCAAGTGCAGTGTATTGGACTGAAGAGAAGCTACTGTTCTTGTCAGTTTCCTAAGCAGAGTTGAACTAGATATGGCGCATGTGTGTAGGAAGCACAGTTCTTTTGTTCTGAGCAAGCTCACTGTTCTGGCCCTATAGGAAACACAGGAGAGTAGAAGAGTGCTGTTTTTTCAAAAGCAGAGTGTGTTTCTTGTAAGGCGAGCTAGCGTTTGTTTCCCCGTCCTAAACGGAGTTGAATCCCATGCAGTTTCTGGTCCTACGAGCAAGAGTTGTTTTCTGCTAAGAAGAGTCACTATTGCGCTCCCATTGCCATACACAGTGCAAAAGGCTCTTGCGTCTGTTCCCAGCAAGTGCAGTGTATTGGACTGAAGAGAAGCTACTGTTCTTGTCAGTTTCCTAAGCAGAGTTGAACTAGATATGCCCCGTGTGTGTAGGAAGCACAGTTCTTTTGTTCTGAGCAAGCTCACTGTTCTGGCCCTACAGGAAACACAGGAGAGTAGAAGAGTGCTGTTTTCTCAAAAGCACAGTGTGTTTCTTGTAAGGCGAGCTAGCGTTTGTTTCCCAGTCCTAAACGGAGTTGAATCCCATGCAGTTTCTGTTCCTACGAGCAAGAGTTGTTTTCTGCTAAGAAGAGTCACTATTGTGCTCCCTTTGCCATACACAGTGCAAATAGCACTTGCGTCTGTTCCCAGAAAGTGCAGTGTATTGGACTGAAGAGAAGCTACTGTTCTTGTCAGTTTCCTAAGCAGAGTTGAACTAGATATGCCCATGTGTGTAGGAAGCGCAGTTCTTTTGTTCTGAGCAAGCTCACTGTTCTGGCCCTATAGGAAACACAGGAGAGTAGAAGAGTGCTGTTTTCTCAAAAGCAGAGTGTGTTTCTTGTAAGGCGAGCTAGCGTTTGTTTCCCAGTCCTAAACGGAGTTGAATCCCATGCAGTTTCTGGTCCTACAACCAAGAGTTGTTTTCTGCTAAGAATAGTCACTATTGTGCTCCCTTTGCCATACACAGTGCAAATAGCACTTGTGTCTGTTCCCAGCAAGTGCAGTGTATTGGACTGAAGAGAAGCTACTGTTCTTGTCAGTTTCCTAAGCCGAGTTGAACTAGATATGCCCCGTGTGTGTAGGAAGCACAGTTCTTTTGTTCTGAGCAAGCTCATGTTCTGGCCCTATAGGAAACACAGGAGAGTAAGAAGAGTGCTGTTTTCTCAAAAGCAGAGTGTGTTTCTTGTAAGGCGAGCTAGCGTTTGTTTCCCAGTCCTAAACGGAGTTGAATCCCATGCAGTTTCTGGTCCTACGAGCAAGAGTTGTTTTCTGCTAAGAAGAGTCACTATTGTGCTCCCATTGCCATACACAGTGCAAATAGCACTTGCGTCTGTTCCCAGCAAGTGCAGTGTATTGGACTGAAGAGAAGCTACTGTTCTTGTCAGTTTCCTAAGCAGAGTTGAACTAGATATGCCCCGTGTGTGTAGGAAGCACAGTTCTTTTGTTCTGAGCAAGCTCACTGTTCTGGCCCTATAGGAAACACAGGAGAGTAGAAGAGTGCTGTTTTCTCAAAAGCAGAGTGTGTTTCTTGTAAGGCGAGCTAGTGTTTGTTTCCCAGTCCTAAACGGAGTTGAATCCCATGCAGTTTCTGGTCCTACGAGCAAGAGTTGTTTTCTGCTAAGAAGAGTCACTATTGCGCTCCCATTCCCATACACAGTGCAAATAGCACTTGCGTCTGTTCCCAGCAAGTGCAGTGCATTGGACTGAAGAGAAGCTACTGTTCTTGTCAGTTTCCTAAGCAGAGTTGAACTAGATATGCCCCGTGTGTGTAGGAAGCACAGTTCTTTTGTTCTCAGCAAGCTCACTGTTCTGGCCCTATAGGAAACACAGGAGAGTAGAAGAGTGCTGTTTTCTCAAAAGCAGAGTGTGTTTCTTGTAAGGCGAGCTAGCTTTTGTTTCCCAGTCCTCAACTGAGTTGAATCCCATGCAGTTTCTGGTCCTACGAGCAAGAGTTGTTTTCTGCAAAGAAGAGTCACTATTGTGCTCCCATTGCCATACACAGTGCAAATAGCACTTGCGTCTGTTCCCAGCAAGTGCAGTGTATTAGACTGAAGAGAAGCTACTGTTCTTGTCAGTTTCCTAAGCAGAGTTGAACTAGATATGCCCCATGTGTGTAGGAAGCACAGTTCTTTTGTTCTGAGCAAGCTCACTGTTCTGGCCCTATAGGAAACACAGGAGAGTAGAAGAGTGCTGTTTTCTCAAAAGCAGAGTGTGTTTCTTGTAAGGCGAGCTAGCATTTGTTTCCCAGTACTAAACGGAGTTGAATCCCATGCAGTTTCTGGTCCTACGAGCAAGAGTTGTTTTCTGCTAAGAAGAGTCACTATTGCACTCCCATTGCCATACACAGTGCAAATAGCACTTGCGTCTGTTCCCAGCAAGTGCAGTGTATTGGACTGAAGAGAAGCTACTGTTCTTGTCAGTTTCCTAAGCAGAGTTGAACTAGATATGCCCCGTGTGTGTAGGAAGCACAGTTCTTTTGTTCTGAGCAAGCTCACTGTTCTGGCCCTATAGGAAACACAGGAGAGTAGAAGTGTGCTGTTTTCTCAAAAGAAGAGTGTGTTTCTTGTAAGGCGAGCTAGCGTTTGTTTCCCAGTCCTAAACGGAGTTGAATCCCATGCAGTTTCTGGTCCTACGAGCAAGAGTTGTTTTCTGCTAAGAAGAGTCACTATTGCGCTCCCATTGCCATACACAGTGCAAATAGCACTTGCGTCTGTTCCCAGCAAGTGCAGTGTATTGGACTGAAGAGAATCTACTGTTCTTGTCAGTTTCCTAAGCAGAGTTGAACTAGATATGCCCCGTGTGTGTAGGAAGCGCAGTTCTTTTGTTCTGAGCAAGCTCACTGTTCTGGCCCTATAGGAAACACAGGAGAGTAGAAGAGTGCTGTTTTCTCAAAAGCAGAGTGTGTTTCCTGTAAGGCGAGCTAGCATTTGTTTCCCAGTCCTAAATGGAGTTGAAACCCATACAGTTTCTGGTCCTATGAGCAAGAGTTGTTTTCTGTTAAGAAGAGTCACTATTGTGCTCCCATTGCCATACACAGTGCAAATAGCACTTGCTTCTGTTCCCAGCAAGTGCAGTGTATTAGACTGAAGAGAAGCTACTGTTCTTGTCAGTTTCCTAAGCAGAGTTGAACTAGATATGCCCCGTGTGTGTAGGAAGCACAGTTCTTTTGTTCTGAGCAAGCTCACTGTTCTGGCCCTATAGGAAACACAGGAGAGAAGAAGAGTGCTGTTTTCTCAAAAGCAGAGTGTGTTTCCTGTAAGGCGAGCTAGTGTTTGTTTCCCAGTCCTAAACGGAGTTGAATCCCATGCATTTTCTTGTCCTACGAGCAAGAGTTGTTTTCTGCTAAGAAGAGTCACCTTTGTGCTCCCATTCCCATACACAGTGCAAATAGCACTTGCGTCTGTTCCCAGCAAGTGCAGTGCATTGGACTGAAGAGAAGCTACTGTTCTTGTCAGTTTCCTAAGCAGAGTTGAACTAGATATGCCCCGTGTGTGTAGGAAGCACAGTTCTTTTGTTCTCAGCAAGCTCACTGTTCTGGCCCTATAGGAAACACAGGAGAGTAGAAGAGTGCTGTTTTCTCAAAAGCAGAGTGTGTTTCTTGTAAGGCGAGCTAGCTTTTGTTTCCCAGTCCTAAACGGAGTTGAATCCCATGCAGTTTCTGGTCCTACGAGCAAGAGTTGTTTTCTGCTAAGAAGAGTCACTATTGCGCTCCCATTGACATACACAGTGCAAATAGCACTTGCGTCTGTTCCCAGCAAGTGCAGTGTATTGGACTGAAGAGAAGCTACTGTTCTTGTCAGTTTCCTAAGCAGAGTGTAACTAGATATGCCCCGTGTGTGTAGGAAGCACAGTTCTTTTGTTCTGAGCAAGCTCACTGTCCTGGCCCTATAGGAAACACAGGAGAGTAGAAGAGTGCTGTTTTCTCAAAAGCAGAGTGTGTTTCTTGTAAGGCGAGCTAGTGTTTGTTTCCCAGTCCTAAACGGAGTTGAATCCCATGCAGTTTCTGGTCCTATGAGCAAGAGTTGTTTTCTGCTAAGAAGAGTCACTATTGTGCTCCCATTGCCATACACAGTGCAAATAGCACTTGTGTCTGTTCCCAGCAAGTGCAGTGTATTGGACTGAAGAGAAGCTACTGTTCTTGTCAGTTTCCTAAGCAGAGTGTAACTAGATATGCCCCGTGTGTGTAGGAAGCACAGTTCTTTTGTTCTGAGCAAGCTCACTGTTCTGGCCCTATAGGAAACACAGGAGAGTAGAAGAGTGCTGTTTTCTCAAAAGCAGAGTGTGTTTCTTGTAAGCGAGCTAGCTTTTGTTTCCCAGACCTAAACTGAGTTGAATCCCATGCAGTTTCTGGTCCTACGAGCAAGAGTTGTTTTCTGCTAAGAAGAGTCACTATTGCGCTCCCATTGCCATATACAGTGCAAATAGCACTTGCGTCTGTTCCCAGCAACTGCAGTGTATTGGACTGAAGAGAAGCTACTGTTCTTGTCAGTTTCCTAAGCAGAGTTGAACTAGATATGCCCCGTGTGTGTAGGAAGCACAGTTCTTTTGTTCTGAGCAAGCTCACTGTTCTGGCCCTATAGGAAACACAGGAGAGTAGAAGAGTGCTGTTTTCTCAAAAGCAGAGTGTGTTTCTTGTAAGGCGAGCTAGCGTTTGTTTCCCAGTCCTAAACGGAGTTGAATCCCATGCAGTTTCTTATCCTATGAGCAAGAGTTGTTTTCTGCTAAGAAGAGTCACTATTGCGCTCCCATTGCCATACACAGTGCAAATAGCACTTGCGTCTGTTCCCAGCAAGTGCAGTGTATTGGACTGAAGAGAAGCTACTGTTCTTGTCAGTTTCCTAAGCAGAGTTGAACTAGATATGCCCCGTGTGTGTAGGAAGCACAGTTCTTTTGTTCTGAGCAAGCTCACTGTTCTGGCCCTATAGGAAACACAGGAGAGTAGAAGAGTGCTGTTTTCTCAAAAGCAGAGTGTGTTTCTTGTAAGGCGAGCTAGCGTTTGTTTCCCAGTACTAAACTGAGTTGAATCCCATGCAGTTTCTGGTCCTACGAGCAAGAGTTGTTTTCTGCTAAGAAGAGTCACTATTGCACTCCCATTGCCATACACAGTGCAAATAGCACTTGCGTCTGTTCCCAGCAAGTGCAGTGTATTGGACTGAAGAGAAGCTACTGTTCTTGTCAGTTTCCTAACCAGAGTTGAACTAGATATGCCCCGTGTGTGTAGGAAGCGCAGTTCTTTTGTTCTGAGCAAGCTCACTGTTCTGGCCCTATAGGAAACACAGGAGAGTAGAAGAGTGCTGTTTTTTCAAAAGCAGAGTGTGTTTCTTGTAAGGCGAGCTAGCGTTTGTTTCCCAGTCCTAAACGGAGTTGAATCCCATGCAGTTTCTGGTCCTACGAGCAAGAGTTGTTTTCTGCTAAGAAGAGTCACTATTGCGCTCCCATTTCCATACACAGTGCAAATAGCACTTGCGTCTGTTCCCAGCAAGTGCAGTGTATTGGACTGAAGAGAAGCTACTGCTCTTGTCAGTTTCCTAAGCACAGTTGAACTCGATATGGCCCGTGTGTGTAGGAAGCACAGTTCTTTTGTTCTGAGCAAGCTCACTGTTCTGGCCCTACAGGAAACACAGGAGAGTAGAAGAGTGCTGTTTTCTCAAAAGCAGAGTGTGTTTCTTGTAAGGCGAGCTAGCGTTTGTTTCCCAGTCCTAAACGGAGTTGAATCCCATGCAGTTTCTGGTCCTACGAGCAAGAGTTGTTTTTTGCTAAGAAGAGTCACTATTGCGCTCCCATTGCCATACACAGTGCAAATAGCACTTGCGTCTGTTCCCAGCAAGTGCAGTGTATTGGACTGAAGAGAAGCTACTGTTCTTGTCAGTTTCCTAAGCAGAGTTGAACTAGATATGCCCCGTGTGTGTAGGAAGCACAGTTCTTTTGTTCTGAGCAAGCTCACTGTTCTGGCCCTATAGGAAACACAGGAGAGTAGAAGAGTGCTGTTTTCTCAAAAGCAGAGTGTGTTTCTTGTAAGGCGAGCTAGCGTTTGTTTCCCAGTCCTAAATGGTGTTGAATCCTATGCAATTTCTGGTCCTACGAGCAAGAGTTGTTTTCTGCTAAGAAGAGTCACTATTGCGCTCCCATTGCCATACACAGTGCAAATAGCACTTGCGTCTGTTCCCAGCAAGTGCAGTGTATTGGACTGAAGAGAAGCTACTGTTCTTATCAGTTTCCTAAGCAGAGTTGAACTAGATATGCCCCGTGTGTGTAGGAAGCACAGTTCTTTTGTTCTGAACAAGCTCACTGTTCTGTCCCTATAGGAAACACAGGAGAGTAGAAGAGTGCTGTTTTCTCAAAAGCAGAGTGTGTTTCTTGTAAGGCGAGCTAGCGTTTGTTTCCCAGTCCTAAACGGAGTTGAGTCCCATGCAGTTTCTGGTCCTATGAGCAAGAGTTGTTTTCTGCTAAGAAGAGTCACTATTGCGCTCCCATTGCCATACACAGTGCAAATAGCACTTGCGTCTGTTCCCAGCAAGTGCAGTGTATTGGACTGAAGAGAAGCTACTGTTCTTGTCAGTCCTAAGCAGAGTTGAACTAGATATGCCCCGTGTGTGTAGGAAGCACAGTTCTTTTGTTCTGAGCAAGCTCACTGTTCTGGCCCTATAGGAAACACAGGAGAGTAGAAGAGTGCTGTTTTCTCAAAAGCAGAGTGTGTTTCTTGTAAGGCGAGCTAGCTTTTGTTTCCCAGTCCTAAACTGAGTTGAATCCCATGCAGTTTCTGGTCCTACGAGCAAGAGTTGTTTTCTGCTAAGAAGAGTCACTATTGCGCTCCCATTGACATACACAGTGCAAATAGCACTTGCGTCTGTTCCCAGCAAGTGCAGTGTATTGGACTGAAGAGAAGCTACTGTTCTTGTCAGTTTCCTAAGCAGAGTGTAACTAGATATGCCCCGTGTGTGTAGGAAGCACAGTTCTTTTGTTCTGAGCAAGCTCACTGTTCTGGCCCTATAGGAAACACAGCAGAGTAGAAGAGTGCTGTTTTCTCAAAAGCAGAGTGTGTTTCTTGTAAGGCGAGCTAGTGTTTGTTTCCCAGTCCTAAACGGAGTTGAATCCCATGCAGTTTCTGGTCCTACGAGCAAGAGTTGTTTTCTGCTAAGAAGAGTCACTATTGCGCTCCCATTGCCATACACAGTGCAAATAGCACTTGCGTCTGTTCCCAGCAAGTGCAGTGTATTGGACTGAAGAGAAGCTACTGTTCTTGTCAGTTTCCTAAGCAGAGTTGAACTAGATATGCCCCGTGTGTGTAGGAAGCACAGTTCTTTTGTTCTGAGCAAGCTCACTGTTCTGGCCCTATAGGAAACACAGGAGAGTAGAAGAGTGCTGTTTTCTCAAAAGTAGAGTGTGTCTCTTGTAAGGCGAGCTAGCATTTGTTTCCCAGTCCTAAACGGAGTTGAATCCCATGCAGTTTCTGGTCCTACCAGCAAGAGTTGTTTTCTGCTAAGAAGAGTCACTATTGCGCTCCCATTGCCATACACAGTGCAAATAGCACTTGCGTCTGTTCCCAGCAAGTGCAGTGTATTGGACTGAAGAGAAGCTACTGTTCTTGTCAGTTTCCTAAGCAGAGTTGAACTAGATATGCCCCGTGTGTGTAGGAAGCACAGTTCTTTTGTTCTGAGCAAGCTCACTGTTCTGGCCCTATAGGAAACACAGGAGAGTAGAAGAGTGCTGTTTTCTCAAAAGCAGAGTGTGTTTCTTGTAAGGCGATCTAGCGTTTGTTTCCCAGTCCTAAACGGAGTTGAATCCCATGCAGTTTCTGGTCCTACGAGCAAGAGTTGTTTTCTGCTAAGAAGAGTCACTATTGTGCTCCCATTGACATACACAGTGCAAATAGCACTTGCGTCTGTTCCCAGCAAGTGCAGTGTATTGGACTGAAGAGAAGCTACTGTTCTTGTCAGTTTCCTAAGCAGAGTTGAACTAGATATGCCCCGTGTGTGTAGGAAGCACAGTTCTTTTGTTCTGAGCAAGCTCACTGTTCTGGCCCTATAGGAAACACAGGAGAGTAGAAGAGTGCTGTTTTCTCAAAAGCAGAGTGTGTCTCTTGTAAGGCGAGCTAGCGTTTGTTTCCCAGTCCTAAACGGAGTTGAATCCCATGCAGTTTCTGGTCCTACGAGCAAGAGTTGTTTTCTGCTAAGAAGAGTCACTATTGCGCTCCCATTGCCATACACAGTGCAAATAGCACTTGCGTCTGTTCCCAGCAAGTGCAGTGTATTGGACTGAAGAGAAGCTACTGTTCTTGTCAGTTTCCTAAGCAGAGTTGAACTAGATATGCCCCGTGTGTGTAGGAAGCACAGTTCTTTTGTTCTGAGCAAGCTCACTGTTCTGGCCCTATAGGAAACACAGGAGAGTAGAAGAGTGCTGTTTTCTCAAAAGCAGAGTGTGTTTCTTGTAAGGCGAGCTAGCGTTTGTTTCCCAGTCCTAAATGGAGTTGAATCCCATGCAGTTTCTGGTCCTACGAGCAAGAGTTGTTTTCTCCTAAGAAGAGTCACTATTGCGCTCCCATTGCCATACACAGTGCAAATAGCACTTGCGTCTGTTCCCAGCAAGTGCAGTGTATTGGACTGAAGAGAAGCTACTGTTCTTGTCAGTTTCCTAAGCAGAGTTGAACTAGATATGCCCCGTGTGTGTAGGAAGCACAGTTCTTTTGTTCTGAGCAAGCTCACTGTTCTGGCCCTATAGGAAACACAGGAGAGTAGAAGAGTGCTGTTTTCTCAAAAGCAGAGTGTGTTTCTTGTAAGGCGAGCTAGCTTTTGTTTCCCAGTCCTAAACTGAGTTGAATCCTATGCAGTTTCTGGTCCTACGAGCAAGAGTTGTTTTCTGCTAAGAAGAGTCACTATTGCGCTCCCATTGACATACACAGTGCAAATAGCACTTGCGTCTGTTCCCAGCAAGTGCAGTGTATTGGACTGAAGAGAAGCTACTGTTCTTGTCAGTTTCCTAAGCAGAGTGTAACTAGATATGCCCCGTGTGTGTAGGAAGCACAGTTCTTTTGTTCTGAGCAAGCTCACTGTTCTGGCCCTATAGGAAACACAGCAGAGTAGAAGAGTGCTGTTTTCTCAAAAGCAGAGTGTGTTTCTTGTAAGGCGAGCTAGCGCTTGTTTCCCAGTACTAAACGGAGTTGAATCCCATGCAGTTTCTGGTCCTACGAGCAAGAGTTGTTTTCTGCTAAGAAGAGTCACTATTGCACTCCCATTGCCATACACAGTGCAAATAGCACTTGCGTCTGTTCCCAGCAAGTGCAGTGTATTGGACTGAAGAGAAGCTACTGTTCTTGTCAGTTTCCTAAGCAGAGTTGAACTAGATATGCCCCGTGTGTGTAGGAAGCGCAGTTCTTTTGTTCTGAGCAAGCTCACTGTTCTGGCCCTATAGGAAACACAGGAGAGTAGAAGAGTGCTGTTTTTTCAAAAGCAGAGTGTGTTTCTTGTAAGGCGAGCTAGCGTTTGTTTCCCAGTCCTAAACGGAGTTGAATCCCATGCAGTTTCTGGTCCTACGAGCAAGAGTTGTTTTCTGCTAAGAAGAGTCACTATTGCGCTCCCATTCCCATACACAGTGCAAATAGCACTTGCGTCTGTTCCCAGCAAGTGCAGTGTATTGGACTGAAGAGAAGCTACTGTTCTTGTCAGTTTCCTAAGCAGAGTTGAACTAGATATGCCCCGTGTGTGTAGGAAGCGCAGTTCTTTTGTTCTGAGCAAGCTCACTGTTCTGGCCCTATAGGAAACACAGGAGAGTAGAAGAGTGCTGTTTTCTCAAAAGCAGAGTGTGTTTCCTGTAAGGCGAGCTAGCGTTTGTTTCCCAGTCCTAAACGGAGTTGAATCCCATACAGTTTCTGGTCCTATGAGCAAGAGTTGTTTTCTGCTAAGAAGAGTCACTATTGTGCTCCCATTGCCATACACAGTGCAAATAGCACTTGCTTCTGTTCCCAGCAAGTGCAATGTATTGGACTGAAGAGAAGCTACTGTTCTTGTCAGTTTCCTAAGCAGAGTTGAACTAGATATGCCCCGTGTGTGTAGGAAGCACAGTTCTTTTGTTCTGAGCAAGCTCACTGTTCTGGCCCTATAGGAAACACAGGAGAGTAGAAGAGTGCTGTTTTCTCAAAAGCAGAGTGTGTTTCTTGTAAGGCGAGCTAGTGTTTTTTTCCCAGTCATAAACGGAGTTGAATCCCATGCAGTTTCTGGTCCTACGAGCAAGAGTTGTTTTCTGCTAAGAAGAGTCACTATTGCGCTCCCATTCCCATACACAGTGCAAATAGCACTTGCATCTGTTCCCAGCAAGTGCAGTGCATTGGACTGAAGAGAAGCTACTGTTCTTGTCAGTTTCCTAAGCAGAGTTGAACTAGATATGCCCCGTGTGTGTAGGAAGCACAGTTCTTTTGTTCTCAGCAAGCTCACTGTTCTGGCCCTATAGGAAACACAGGAGAGTAGAAGAGTGCTGTTTTCTCAAAAGCAGAGTGTGTTTCTTGTAAGGCGAGCTAGCTTTTGTTTCCCAGTCCTAAACGGAGTTGAATCCCATGCAGTTTCTGGTCCTACGAGCAAGAGTTGTTTTCTGCTAAGAAGAGTCACTATTGCGCTCCCATTGCCATACACAGTGCAAATAGCACTTGCGTCTGTTCCCAGCAAGTGCAGTGTATTGGACTGAAGAGAAGCTACTGTTCTTGTCAGTTTCCTAAGCAGAGTGTAACTAGATATGCCCCGTGTGTGTAGGAAGCACAGTTCTTTTGTTCTGAGCAAGCTCACTGTCCTGGCCCTATAGGAAACACAGGAGAGTAGAAGAGTGCTGTTTTCTCAAAAGCAGAGTGTGTTTCTTGTAAGGCGAGCTAGCGTTTGTTTCCCAGTCCTAAACGGAGTTGAATCCCATGCAGTTTCTGGTCCTACGAGCAAGAGTTGTTTTCTGCTAAGAAGAGTCACTATTGCGCTCCCATTGCCATACACAGTGCAAATAGCACTTGCGTCTGTTCCCAGCAAGTGCAGTGTATTGGACTGAAGAGAAGCTACTGTTCTTGTCAGTTTCCTAAGCAGAGTGTAACTAGATATGCCCCGTGTGTGTAGGAAGCACAGTTCTTTTGTTCTGAGCAAGCTCACTGTTCTGGCCCTATAGGAAACACAGGAGAGTAGAAGAGTGCTGTTTTCTCAAAAGCAGAGTGTGTTTCTTGTAAGGCGAGCTAGCTTTTGTTTCCCAGACTTAACTGAGTTGAATCCCATGCAGTTTCTGGTCCTACGAGCAAGAGTTGTTTTCTGCTAAGAAGAGTCACTATTGCGCTCCCATTGACATATACAGTGCAAATAGCACTTGCGTCTGTTCCCAGCAAGTGCAGTGTATTGGACTGAAGAGAAGCTACTGTTCTTGTCAGTTTCCTAAGCAGAGTTGAACTAGATATGCCCCGTGTGTGTAGGAAGCACAGTTCTTTTGTTCTGAGCAAGCTCACTGTTCTGGCCCTATAGGAAACACAGGAGAGTAGAAGAGTGCTGTTTTCTCAAAAGCAGAGTGTGTTTCTTGTAAGGCGAGCTAGCGTTTGTTTCCCAGTACTAAACTGAGTTGAATCCCATGCAGTTTCTGGTCCTACGAGCAAGAGTTTTTTTCTGCTAAGAAGAGTCACTATTGCACTCCCATTGCCATACACAGTGCAAATAGCACTTGCGTCTGTTCCCAGCAAGTGCAGTGTATTGGACTGAAGAGAAGCTTCTGTTCTTGTCAGTTTCCTAACCAGAGTTGAACTAGATATGCCCCGTGTGTGTAGGAAGCGCAGTTCTTTTGTTCTGAGCAAGCTCACTGTTCTGGCCCTATAGGAAACACAGGAGAGTAGAAGAGTGCTGTTTTTTCAAAAGCAGAGTGTGTTTCTTGTAAGGCGAGCTAGCGTTTGTTTCCCAGTCCTAAACGGAGTTGAATCCCATGCAGTTTCTGGTCCTACGAGCAAGAGTTGTTTTCTGCTAAGAAGAGTCACTATTGCGCTCCCATTGCCATACACAGTGCAAATAGCACTTGCGTCTGTTCCCAGCAAGTGCAGTGTATTCGACTGAAGAGAAGCTACTGTTCTTGTCAGTTTCCTAAGCAGAGTTGAACTAGATATGCCCCGTGTGTGTAGGAAGCACAGTTCTTTTGTTCTGAGCAAGCTCACTGTTCTGGCCCTATAGGAAACACAGGAGAGTAGAAGAGTGCTGTTTTCTCAAAAGCAGAGTGTGTTTCTTGTAAGGCGAGCTAGCGTTTGTTTCCCAGTCCTAAACGGAGTTGAATCCCATACAGTTTCTGGTCCTATGAGCAAGAGTTGTTTTCTGCTAAGAAGAGTCACTATTGCGCTCCCATTGCCATACACAGTGCAAATAGCACTTGCTTCTGTTCCCAGCAAGTGCAGTGTATTGGACTGAAGAGAAGCTACTGTTCTTGTCAGTTTCCTAAGCTGAGTTGAACTAGATATGCCCCGTGTGTGTAGGAAGCACAGTTCTTTTGTTCTGAGCAGGCTTACTGTTCTGGCCCTACAGGAAACACAGGAGGATAAGAAGAGTGCTGTTTTCTCAAAAGCAGAGTGTGTTTCTTGTAAGGCGAGCTAGCGTTTGTTTCCCAGTCCTAAACGGAGTTGAATCCCATGCAGTTTCTGGTCCTACGAGCAAGAGTTGTTTTCTGCTAAGAAGAGTCACTATTGCGCTCCCATTGCCATACACAGTGCAAATAGCACTTGCGTCTGTTCCCAGCAAGTGCAGTGTATTGGACTGAAGAGAAGCTACTGTTCTTGTCAGTTTCCTAAGCAGAGTTGAACTAGATATGCCCCGTGTGTGTAGGAAGCACAGTTCTTTTGTTCTGAGCAAGCTCACTGTTCTGGCCCTATAAGAAACACAGGAGAGTAAGAAGAGTGCTGTTTTCTCAAAAGCAGAGTGTGTTTCTTGTAAGGCGAGCTAGCGTTTGTTTCCCAGTCCTAAGCGGAGTTGAATCCCATGCAGTTTCTGGTCCTACGAGCAAGAGTTGTTTTCTGCTAAGAAGAGTCACTATTGTGCTCCCATTGCCATACACAGTGCAAATAGCACTTGCGTCTGTTCCCAGCAAGTGCAGTGTATTGGACTGAAGAGAAGCTACTGTTCTTGTCAGTTTCCTAAGCAGAGTTGAACTAGATATGCCCCGTGTGTGTAGGAAGCACAGTTCTTTTGTTCTGAGCAAGCTCACTGTTCTGGCCCTATAGGAAACACAGGAGAGTAGAAGAGTGCTGTTTTCTCAAAAGCAGAGTGTGTCTCTTGTAAGGCGAGCTAGCGTTTGTTTCCCAGTCCTAAACGGAGTTGAATCCCATGCAGTTTCTGGTCCTACGAGCAAGAGTTGTTTTCTGCTAAGAAGAGTCACTATTGCGCTCCCATTGCCATACACATTGCAAATAGCACTTGCGTCTGTTCCCAGCAAGTGCAGTGTATTGGACTGAAGAGAAGCTACTGTTCTTGTCAGTTTCCTAAGCAGAGTTGAACTAGATATGCCCCGTGTGTGTAGGAAGCACAGTTCTTTTGTTCTGAGCAAGCTCACTGTTCTGGCCATATAGGAAACACAGGAGAGTAGAAGAGTGCTGTTTTCTCAAAAGCAGAGTGTGTTTCTTGTAAGGCGACCTAGTGTTTGTTTCCCAGTCCTAAACGGAGTTGAATCCCATGCAGTTTCTGGTCCTACGAGCAAGAGTTGTTTTCTGCTAAGAAGAGTCACTATTGCGCTCCCATTCCCATACACAGTGCAAATAGCACTTGCGTCTGTTCCCAGCAAGTGCAGTGCATTGGACTGAAGAGAAGCTACTGTTCTTGTCAGTTTCCTAAGCAGAGTTGAACTAGATATGCCCCGTGTGTGTAGGAAGCACAGTTCTTTTGTTCTCAGCAAGCTCACTGTTCTGGCCCTATAGGAAACACAGGAGAGTAGAAGAGTGCTGTTTTCTCAAAAGCAGAGTGTGTTTCTTGTAAGGCGAGCTAGCTTTTGTTTCCCAGTCCTAAACGGAGTTGAATCCCATGCAGTTTCTGGTCCTACGAGCAAGAGTTGTTTTCTGCTAAGAAGAGTCACTATTGTGCTCCCATTGCCATACACAGTGCAAATAGCACTTGCGTCTGTTCCCAGCAAGTGCAGTGTATTAGACTGAAGAGAAGCTACTGTTCTTGTCAGTTTCCTAAGCAGAGTTGAACTAGATATGCCCCGTGTGTGTAGGAAGCACAGTTCTTTTGTTCTGAGCAAGCTCACTGTTCTGGCCCTATAGGAAACACAGGAGAGTAGAAGAGTGCTGTTTTCTCAAAAGCAGAGTGTGTTTCTTGTAAGGCGAGCTAGCGTTTGTTTCCCAGTACTAAACGGAGTTGAATCCCATGCAGTTTCTGGTCCTACGAGCAAGAGTTGTTTTCTGCTAAGAAGAGTCACTATTGCACTCCCATTGCCATACACAGTGCAAATAGCACTTGCGTCTGTTCCCAGCAAGTGCAGTGTATTGGACTGAAGAGAAGCTACTGTTCTTGTCAGTTTCCTAAGCAGAGTTGAACTAGATATGCCCCGTGTGTGCAGGAAGCACAGTTCTTTTGTTCTGAGCAAGCTCACTGTTCTGGCCCTATAGGAAACACAGGAGAGTAGAAGTGTGCTGTTTTCTCAAAAGAAGAGTGTGTTTCTTGTAAGGCGAGCTAGCGTTTGTTTCCCAGTCCTAAACGGAGTTGAATCCCATGCAGTTTCTGGTCCTACGAGCAAGAGTTGTTTTCTGCTAAGAAGAGTCACTATTGCGCTCCCATTGACATATACAGTGCAAATAGCACTTGCGTCTGTTCCCAGCAACTGCAGTGTATTGGACTGAAGAGAAGCTACTGTTCTTGTCAGTTTCCTAAGCAGAGTTGAACTAGATATGCCCCGTGTGTGTAGGAAGCACAGTTCTTTTGTTCTGAGCAAGCTCACTGTTCTGGCCCTATAGGAAACACAGGAGAGTAGAAGAGTGCTGTTTTCTCAAAAGCAGAGTGTGTTTCTTGTAAGGCGAGCTAGCGTTTGTTTCCCAGTCCTAAACGGAGTTGAATCCCATGCAGTTTCTTATCCTATGAGCAAGAGTTGTTTTCTGCTAAGAAGAGTCACTATTGCGCTCCCATTGCCATACACAGTGCAAATAGCACTTGCGTCTGTTCCCAGCAAGTGCAGTGTATTGGACTGAAGAGAAGCTACTGTTCTTGTCAGTTTCCTAAGCAGAGTTGAACTAGATATGCCCCGTGTGTGTAGGAAGCACAGTTCTTTTGTTCTGAGCAAGCTCACTGTTCTGGCCCTATAGGAAACACAGGAGAGTAGAAGAGTGCTGTTTTCTCAAAAGCAGAGTGTGTTTCTTGTAAGGCGAGCTAGCGTTTGTTTCCCAGTACTAAACTGAGTTGAATCCCATGCAGTTTCTGGTCCTACGAGCAAGAGTTGTTTTCTGCTAAGAAGAGTCACTATTGCACTCCCATTGCCATACACAGTGCAAATAGCACTTGCGTCTGTTCCCAGCAAGTGCAGTGTATTGGACTGAAGAGAAGCTACTGTTCTTGTCAGTTTCCTAACCAGAGTTGAACTAGATATGCCCCGTGTGTGTAGGAAGCGCAGTTCTTTTGTTCTGAGCAAGCTCACTGTTCTGGCCCTATAGGAAACACAGGAGAGTAGAAGAGTGCTGTTTTTTCAAAAGCAGAGTGTGTTTCTTGTAAGGCGAGCTAGCGTTTGTTTCCCAGTCCTAAACAGAGTTGAATCCCATGCAGTTTCTGGTCCTACGAGCAAGAGTTGTTTTCTGCTAAGAAGAGTCACTATTGCGCTCCCATTTCCATACACAGTGCAAATAGCACTTGCGTCTGTTCCCAGCAAGTGCAGTGTATTGGACTGAAGAGAAGCTACTGCTCTTGTCAGTTTCCTAAGCACAGTTGAACTCGATATGGCCCGTGTGTGTAGGAAGCACAGTTCTTTTGTTCTGAGCAAGCTCACTGTTCTGGCCCTACAGGAAACACAGGAGAGTAGAAGAGTGCTGTTTTCTCAAAAGCAGAGTGAGTTTCTTGTAAGGCGAGCTAGCGTTTGTTTCCCAGTCCTAAACGGAGTTGAATCCCATGCAGTTTCTGGTCCTACGAGCAAGAGTTGTTTTTTGCTAAGAAGAGTCACTATTGCGCTCCCATTGCCATACACAGTGCAAATAGCACTTGCGTCTGTTCCCAGCAAGTGCAGTGTATTGGACTGAAGAGAAGCTACTGTTCTTGTCAGTTTCCTAAGCAGAGTTGAACTAGATATGCCCCGTGTGTGTAGGAAGCGCAGTTCTTTTGTTCTGAGCAAGCTCACTGTTCTGGCCCTATAGGAAACACAGGAGAGTAGAAGAGTGCTGTTTTTTCAAAAGCAGAGTGTGTTTCTTGTAAGGCGAGCTAGCGTTTGTTTCCCAGTCCTAAACGGAGTTGAATCCCATGCAGTTTCTGGTCCTACGAGCAAGAGTTGTTTTCTGCTAAGAAGAGTCACTATTGCGCTCCCATTGCCATACACAGTGCAAATAGCACTTGCGTCTGTTCCCAGCAAGTGCAGTGTATTCGACTGAAGAGAAGCTACTGTTCTTGTCAGTTTCCTAAGCAGAGTTGAACTAGATATGCCCCGTGTGTGTAGGAAGCACAGTTCTTTTGTTCTGAGCAAGCTCACTGTTCTGGCCCTATAGGAAACACAGGAGAGTAGAAGAGTGCTGTTTTCTCAAAAGCAGAGTGTGTTTCTTGTAAGGCGAGCTAGCGTTTGTTTCCCAGTCCTAAACGGAGTTGAATCCCATACAGTTTCTGGTCCTATGAGCAAGAGTTGTTTTCTGCTAAGAAGAGTCACTATTGCGCTCCCATTGCCATACACAGTGCAAATAGCACTTGCTTCTGTTCCCAGCAAGTGCAGTGTATTGGACTGAAGAGAAGCTACTGTTCTTGTCAGTTTCCTAAGCTGAGTTGAACTAGATATGCCCCGTGTGTGTAGGAAGCACAGTTCTTTTGTTCTGAGCAGGCTTACTGTTCTGGCCCTACAGGAAACACAGGAGAATAAGAAGAGTGCTGTTTTCTCAAAAGCAGAGTGTGTTTCTTGTAAGGCGAGCTAGCGTTTGTTTCCCAGTCCTAAACGGAGTTGAATCCCATGCAGTTTCTGGTCCTACGAGCAAGAGTTGTTTTCTGCTAAGAAGAGTCACTATTGCGCTCCCATTGCCATACACAGTGCAAATAGCACTTGCGTCTGTTCCCAGCAAGTGCAGTGTATTGGACTGAAGAGAAGCTACTGTTCTTGTCAGTTTCCTAAGCAGAGTTGAACTAGATATGCCCCGTGTGTGTAGGAAGCACAGTTCTTTTGTTCTGAGCAAGCTCACTGTTCTGGCCCTATAAGAAACACAGGAGAGTAAGAAGAGTGCTGTTTTCTCAAAAGCAGAGTGTGTTTCTTGTAAGGCGAGCTAGCGTTTGTTTCCCAGTCCTAAGCGGAGTTGAATCCCATGCAGTTTCTGGTCCTACGAGCAAGAGTTGTTTTCTGCTAAGAAGAGTCACTATTGTGCTCCCATTGCCATACACAGTGCAAATAGCACTTGCGTCTGTTCCCAGCAAGTGCAGTGTATTGGACTGAAGAGAAGCTACTGTTCTTGTCAGTTTCCTAAGCAGAGTTGAACTAGATATGCCCCGTGTGTGTAGGAAGCACAGTTCTTTTGTTCTGAGCAAGCTCACTGTTCTGGCCCTATAGGAAACACAGGAGAGTAGAAGAGTGCTGTTTTCTCAAAAGCAGAGTGTGTCTCTTGTAAGGCGAGCTAGCGTTTGTTTCCCAGTCCTAAACGGAGTTGAATCCCATGCAGTTTCTGGTCCTACGAGCAAGAGTTGTTTTCTGCTAAGAAGAGTCACTATTGCGCTCCCATTGCCATACACATTGCAAATAGCACTTGCGTCTGTTCCCAGCAAGTGCAGTGTATTGGACTGAAGAGAAGCTACTGTTCTT